>NC_058038.1:4802662-4912305 GCF_019176455.1 Solea senegalensis | reverse complement strand
TATGACTTTTTGTCAAATTTTGACGACATACTATTCTATGACTTTTTGTCAAATTTTCGACTACATACTATACTATGACTTTTTTGTCAAATTTTGGAAGACATACTAAAGTATGACATTTTTTTTTCATATTTTGGACAACATACTACACTATGACTTTTTGTCAAATTTTGTACAACATACTTCAAGTATGACTTTTTTGTTAAATTTTGGACGACAAACTATTCTATGACTTTTTCGTCAAAATTTGGACGACATACTAGAGTATGACTTCTCTGTTCACTTCTGTTACATCTATGACCCCACTAGCTCAAGCTGGTCTTGAACCCTCAATGTTTGGATTGGAGTGCTGTTTCTTACCCATTAGACTACTACAGCTTAATGCAGAGCGACGCAACATTTTGAATGACGTTCTAAACCATGACTTTTTTTTGGATGACATACTATACTATGACTTTTTTGTCAAAATTTGGACCTCATACTAAAGTATGACTTTTTTGTCAAATTTTGGACGACATACTAAAGTATGACATATTTTTTTCAAATTTTGGACGACATACTACACTATGACTTTTTGTCAAATTTTGTACAACATACTTAAAGTATGACTTTTTTGTTAAATTTTGGACGACATACTATTCTATGACTTTTTCGTCAAAATTTGGATGACATACTAGAGTATGACTTCTCTGTTCACTTCTGTGACATCTATGACCCCACTAGCTCAGGCTGGTCTTGAACCCTCAATGTTTGGATTGGAGTGCTGTTTCTTACCCATTAGACTACTAGGGCTTAATGCAGAGCAACGCAACATTTTGAATAACGTTCTACACCATGACTTTTTTTTGGATGACATACTATACTATGACTTTTTTGTCAAAATTTGGACCTCATACTAAAGTATGACTTTTTTGTTAAATTTTGGACGACATACTAAAGTATGACATATTTTTTTCAAATTTTGGACGACATACTACACTATGACTTTTTGTCAAATTTTGTACAACATACTTTAAGTATGACTTTTTTGTTAAATTTTGGACAACATACTATTCTATGACTTTTTTGTCAAAATTTGGACCTCATACTAAAGTATGACTTTTTTGTCAAATTTTGGACGACATACTATACTATGACTATTTTGTCAAATTTTGGAAGACATATTATACTATGACTTTTTTGTCAAATTTTGGAAGACATACTATACTATGACTTTTTTGTCAAAATTTGGACCTCATACTAAAGTATGACTTTTTTGTCAAATTTTGGACGACATACTAAAGTATGACATATTTTTTTCAAATTTTGGACGACATACTACACTATGACTTTTTGTCAAATTTTGTACAACATACTTAAAGTATGACTTTTTTGTTAAATTTTGGACGACATACTATTCTATTAGTTTTTTGTCAAATTTTGGACAACATACTATTCTATGACTTTTTTGTCAAATTTTGGACGACATACTAAAGTATGACTTTTTTTTCAAATTTTGGACGATATACTATGCTATGACTTTTCTGTCAAAATTTGGACGACATACTAAAGTATGACTTATCTGTTCACTTCTGAGACATCTATGACTCCACTAGCTCAGGCTGGTCTTGAACCCTCAATGTTTGGATGGGAGTGCTGTCTCTTACCCATTAGACTACTAGAGCTTAATGCAGAGCATCGCAACATTTTGAATGACGTTCTACACCATGACTTTTTTTTGGATGACATACTATACTATGACTTTTTCATCAAATTTTGGACCTCATACTAAAGTATGACTTTTTTGTCAAATTTTGGACGACATACTATACTATGACTATTTTGTCAAATTTTGGAAGACATACTATACTATTACAAAAAAATTTGGACCTCATACTAAAGTATGACATTTTTTCAAACTACACTACTTATTTTTGTCAAATTTTGTACAACATACTTAAAGTATGACTTTTTTGTTAAATGTTGGACGACATACTATTCTATTACTTTTTTGTCAAATTTTGGACAACATACTGTACTATGACTTTTTTGTCAAATTTTGGACGACAAACTATTCTATGACTTTTTCGTCTAATTTTGGACGACATACTAAAGTATGACTTTTTTTGTCAAATTTTGGATGACATACTACACTATGACTTTTTGTCAAATTTTGTACAACATGCTTAAAGAAGGCATGACTTTTTGTTAAATGTTGAACTGACATACTATTCTATTACTTTTTTGATTCTGGACAACATACTGTACCAACTTTTTGTCAAATTTTGGACGACAAACTATTCTATGACTTTTTCGTCAAAATTTGGACGACATACTGGAGTATAACTT
The DNA here is from genome assembly GCF_019176455.1 of Solea senegalensis. Classification (NCBI taxonomy): domain Eukaryota; kingdom Metazoa; phylum Chordata; class Actinopteri; order Pleuronectiformes; family Soleidae; genus Solea; species Solea senegalensis. The sequence continues at coordinate 4,909,977 of NC_058038.1, read as the reverse complement.
CTCTGTTCACTTCTGTGACATCTATGACATCTATGACTCCACTAGCTCAGGCTGGTCTTGAACCCTCAATGTTTGGATTTGAGTGCTGTCTCTTACCCATTAGACTACTAGAGCTTAATGCAGAGCAGCGCAACATTTTAAATGACATTCTACACCATGACTTTTTTTTGGATGACATACTATACTATGACTTTTTTGTCAAAATTTGGACCTCATACTAAAGTATGACTTTTTTGTCAAATTTTGGACGACATACTATACTATGACTATTTTGTCAAATTTTGGAAGACATACTATACTATTACTTTTTTGTCAAAATTTGGACCTCATACTAAAGTATGACCTTTTTGTTGAATTTTGGACAATATGCTAAATTATGACTTTTGTCAAAATTTGGAAGACATACTATACTAGGACTTTTTGTCAAATTTTGGATGACATACTATTCTATGACTTTTTTTGTCAAATTTTCGACTACATACTATACTATGACTTTTTTGTCAAATTTTGGAAGACATACTATACTATTACTTTTTTGTCAGAATTTGTCAAATTTTGGACGACATACTAAAGTATGATTTTTTTGTCAAATTTTAGACAACATACTAAAGTATGACTGTCTTGTCAAATTTTGGACGACATACTAAAGTATGACATTTTTGTCAAATTTTGGACGACATACTAAAGTATGACTTTTTTTGATGACATACTAAAGCATGACTTCTCTGTTCACTTCTTTGACGTAGATGACTCTGCTGGCTCAGGCTGGTCTTGCACCCTCAATGTTTGGCATTGAGTGCTGTCTCTTAACCACTAGACTACTATAGCTTAATCCAGAACAACGCAACATTTTGAATTACGTACTATACCATGACTTTTTTTTGGATGACATACTATACTATGACTTTTTTGTCAATTTCTGGATGATATACTATACTATGACTTTTCTGTCAAAATTTGGACGACATACTAAAGTATGACTTTTTTTTTCAAATTTTGGACGACATACTATACTTTGACTTTTTTGTCAAATTTTGGAAGACATACTATACTATTATTTTTTTGTCAAAATTTGGACCTCATACTAAAGTATGACTTTTTTGTTAAATTTTGGACGACATACTATACTATGACTTTTTTGTTCAATTTTGGACGACTATACTATGACTTTTTGTCAAATTTTCGACTACATATTGTACTATTACTTTTTTGTCAAATTTTCGACAGCATACTATACTATGACTTTTTGGTCAAATTTTGGAAGACATACTATACTATTACAAAAAAATTTGGACCTCATACTGAAGTATGACTTTTTTGTCAAATTTTGGACGACATACTAAAGTATGACCTTTTTTTTTCAAATTTTGGACAACATACTACACTATGACTTTTTGTCAAATGTTGTACAACATACTTAAAGTATGACTTTTTTGTTAAATGTTGGACGACAAACTATTCTATGACTTTTTCGTCAAAATTTGGACGACATACTAGAGTATAACTTCTCTGTTCACTTCTGTGACATCTATGACATCTATGACTCCACTAGCTCAGGTTGGTCTTGAACCCTCAATGATTGGATTGGAGTGCTGTCTCTTACCGATTAGACTACTAGAGCTTAATGCAGAGCAACGCAACATTTTGAATGACGTTCTACACCATGACTTTTTTTTGGATGACATACTATACTATGACTTTTTTGTCAAAATTTGGACCTCATACTAAAGTATGACTTTTTTGTCAAATTTTGGACGACATACTATACTATGACTATTTTGTCAAATTTTGGAAGACATATTATACTGACTTTTGTCAAATTTTGGAAGACATACTATACTATTACTTTTTTGTCAAAATTTGGACCTCATACTGAAGTATGACTTTTTTGTCAAATTTTGGATGACATACTAAAGTATGACTTTTTTTTCAAATTTTGGACACATACTACGATGACTTTTGTCAAATTTTTAAACATACTTAAAGTATGACTTTTTGTTAAATTTTGGATGACATACTATTCTATTACTTTTTTTGTCAAATTTTTGGACAACATACTATACTATGACTTTTTTGTCAAATTTTGGACGACATATTCTATGACTTTTTGACTGACATTATGACTTTTTGAAATTTTGGATGACATACTATACTATGACTTTTATGTTGAATTTTGGACAATATGCTAAAGTATGATTTTTTTGTCAAATTTGGACGGCATACTATTCTATGACTTTTTTGTCAAATTTTGGACAACATACTGCACTATGACTTTTTTGTCAAAATTTGGACCTCATGCTGAAGTATGACTTTTAGTCAAAATTTGGACGACATACTAAAGGATGACTTTTTTGTCAAATTTTGGATGACATACAAAAGAGTTACTTCTCTTTTCACTTCTGTGACGTCTATGACTCTGCTAGCTCAGGCTAGTTTTGAACCCTCAATGTTTGGTTTTCAGTGCTGTCTCCTACCCATTAGACTACTACTGCTTTCGAAAAGTGGACGACATATGACTGTTTTGTCAAATTTTGGACGACATACATACCATGTATCACCTATTGCCCGATGTAGCTGAGATTGGCACAGCACCCCCTGCGACCCTTTGGTTGAGGATAAAGCGGTAGATGATGACTGACTGACTAAACTATGACCTTTTTGTCAATTTTGGAGGACATACTATACTATGACTTTTTTTCAAATTTTGGACGACATACTATACTAGGACTTTTTTCAAATTTTGGACGACATACTATACTTTGCCTTTTTGTCAAAATTTGGACGATATACTTAAAGAATTACTTTTTGTCACATTTTGGACGACATACTATACTATAACTTTTTTGTCAAAATCTGGACGTCATACTAAAGTATGACTTTTTTTTAATTTGGACGACATACTAAAGTATGACTTTTTGTCTCATTTTGGACGACATACTTAACTATGACTTTTTAGTGACTTTAGACGACATACTAAACAATAAAATTCTGTGATGAAATCAATGTTTGGTTTTCAGTGCTGTCTCCTACCCATTAGACTACTACACCTTTCGAAATGTAGACGACATATGACTGTTTTGTCAAAATTTGGAAGACATACAAAAGTATGACTTACTATACTATGACTTTTTTGTCAAAATCTGGACGTTATACTAAAGTATGACTTTTTTTAAATTTGGACGACATACTAAAGTATGACTTTTTGTCTCATTTTGGACGACATACTTAACTATGACTTTTTAGTGACTTTGGTGGACATACTAAACTATAAAATTCTGTGATGAAATCGTTTGATCCTGCCTGCTTGTTGCTGCCGATTTTGGGTCGGTTGAACCTTTAAAACTTGAAGTATTTTGACAAAGTTGTATTTTGCTGGAATTAACCTTTGAAAGAGACTGACTCATAAGCCCCACCCCCTTCCTGGTCCCCCCTCCACTGGATATTTTAAAACCTTTATAACTTTAAGTATTTAGTGGTATTTTGGTGTAATGAGAGAGAGAGACTCACAAGCCCCACCCTAATTTTCCTGCTCCCTTTCCTCCCCGAAGCAAGAATTTTATACATGAACGTCACAAAACATCACATTTGAATTTACCAGTGGAGGCAACAGTTTATCAACAACCTCTGTGTGCCGTTGTTTTAAATCATTGTGATGGCTATACTGCCTCAGCACTGGCCCTTACTGTCCATGTAAATATTGCACCTCACGGAGATTCTGGCAATAATGTGTATGTGTATAACAGTTAACAGGAAGAACACAGGTACAGGAACGGGAAAAAAAAGACTATATTGCTGTTGCTATGGCGTCCTCGTCAAGAGCGGTGGCAACTTTGCTGTGAGGCAACAAACAATGCCAACCACTTCAACCATATTTCTAACCTGATTTCAAGGCACATCATTCACAGTCTCACTAAATCGCTGACGTCTTGTTACTAACTCAGTGTGCAATTTATTTTGAAGAAGAACGTGACACCCTGTATGTACAGTTTCTAGGTCACCCAGTTTTTTTGTTTTGTTTTTTAACTTTCTTATACAAGGTGTCAAAATGAAAGCGAGGCCGTAGACATTTCCCTAACACAGTGTTTTTTTTAAAAAGAAAATCTGCCTCAGCCTTTAGTTTTTTTGTGTCGTTTTACTTTGGGCCTCATTGAGAATCTCACACGTGGCAAGTGTTTCCATATTCACCGAGGATGCTGCTCCAGTCACACCGGCACAGTCTCACTGCGCTCATGCTGTCAGGGGGGAGAGGTGGAATTGGTCTCTGCTCCGCACAGGGGATCCAGATGAAGGGGAGATGAATTCTATGTGTGTGTTTGTGGGCACATCTGCATGGACCTGTGCAGATGTGTACGTGTTCTTCCTGTGTTTATGTGTGAAGGGGCAGGGCCGCAGTTCCCCGTCTGCCGGCTGATCGACAGTCTCTTGGTTAATGAGCAGCTGTCGGCCATCACTATTCATGAGTCCCGTCACTCACCTTCCCTCTCAAAGCACCAACACCTGAAACCCCAAGTCTCTCATTAGTTCTGCAGTGGCATCGATGGACACACACACACACACGCTGGTTTCCATGACTTCAGAGGACATTGCATTGACTTACATTCATTTTCCAGAGACTTACTCCAACCTTAACCATAATGCCCTAACCCTAACCTCAGCCTCACTTTAAAACATGTCTTCACCTTAAGATGTAGTCATTTACGTGAAGTGGACTTGATTTTTGTCCCCATAATGTGACTGTGTAAACAGATTTAGGTCCCCACAACATAAGGAATACCAGGTACACACACGCGCACAGGTTAGCACAGCTATCCTTTTAAGGACTCACTTGGACAGCCTAACCAAAGTGTTGTCCCTCATCTAAACCATAACCAGTTAATGCCTAAACCTGACCTTAAAACACTCTAAACAAGGTCAGCGTTTCTGCCAGAAAAGGTCCCAAAAAGGTAACAAATTTAAGAACACACACCTCCACAGTCTCTGTAACCTAAGCATACATTCACTCTCCAACACGAGCGTGATGATACTGATACACACATGTAATGATATAACAAATAGCAGAGCGTCAGTGGAGCCTGCATTTTCAATCGAATTCGCACCGAGGCGTTGTGGTTTTCCGGCGGCGAGCGTTGGGATTTATTCAGGCGGCAAAGCAGTCAGTCAGTACATCGCTGCACTTTCATCTGACGCTGAAACAGGCATGCAAATGAGACTCCACGAGAAATGGCTGTTTGATGGACCCGAGAGGAAATGGAACGAAGAAGCGCGGGGGGGGGTTGGGGTGTTGGCGTTTGAACTAAAAGGGCGTGTGCCGCACAGAGTGTGGCGGTCAAAGGAAGTGGAACAAAGGCACGTTTCCTAATCACTGTGGTTTTTACGTTAACCTCTGTACTGGCCTAATTTTTCTGTCTCTACACTAGAACCCGGGGAATTATTAGTCACAGACACCAATATGTTGGATTTCAGTGGTAACTCTGGACCCTGATTGTGAAATGAACATCATTTCAGATTCAAAGAGCCTCTCTGTTGGAGCAATTTTTCCCTGATAAATATTCATTCCACTACGTTAAAGTAGTTTAAGATGTTAGTTTAAGAAGTTGGAACAATTAAGCAACTCAGCGTTACACCCACTCTCACTGTCCTACAGGAAATCTACCTGTTTGGATTCTGAGTTCTTCAGCCTTTTTATGATTTTTGTTGTTGTTGTAATAACTTTTAATGTTTTTTTATGATGTCTTGCAACAGGAGAGCCACACAACAAGCCCTCATGGGTTGTTTTGGTGCCTCCTACTCATTTCTTTTTAAACCTTGTATTGTTCCCTCAAATATCTTTAATATGTGCATACAGTATTTCTTGTTATTTATCCAAGTGTGCATACATGTGCACCTATTGGACTTCACTAGCAGTCAATTACACCGTACAAACTCTACTTTATCTACCTGTGCAGCAAACCAATATGCAATTCTCATCTAAACACTTTCAAATTTGGCACGGCACACACTGGTGCCCTTGGTGAGTCACCTGCCAGTTTTGAAGCCTGTGAATTGAATCGTTGGATTTATAACAGATAGATTAATGGAATGTCGTTGCTGGTGCACGACACAGGTTTGGCGCCCCTTCGTAAATGACTTGCCATGTGCCACGAAAGACCTGACGGCGACTATAAAACCTTCAGGTATTTGTTTGCTAAACTCATCCATCAGTTGAGAAGTCGGCTCATTTTCTTACACACTATCATTGGCTTCACTTTCCGAACCCCTCAAACTACATCCATTTTTAATGAAAAATTTGAAATCAAATCATGTCGCAAAAGCAGCGGGGATAATTAATCTATCACACATTTATTTTCAGAACAAGTCAAAACAACCGTGAGTATGTTCTGCGTCTGAAAGACATAAAGTGTTTTCAGCTCCACCGCGTGACCATATTATATGACGCTCTATGAAGAACGAGGGGGGGAAACTAGGTTGAAAGAGCAAATCAGTTATCGAGAAAGACGGAGATGGAGGAAAAACTAGTGACTGCAAAAAAAAAAAAAAAATTCCCAACTGCAGATTCAGAATATTGCCTCGTGTTTCAGGTTGGTTGTGAATTATTAAACAGTAGCCGAGCCCGGGCCTGATTGTGCTCATCAATGTGAAACACACAAAAGCATAATTCAAACGTCGCCAGATTCATTGATAACTGCCGACAGAGGAATGTGCTTTACTCCTTTCAGCAGGCACAGTTATTACTATAGGCCTTATCTAGTTTTGCTGGTGTAAGTACAGAGAGATTTTTTTCCCCCTGCATTCACAATTATGTACAAGTGACAGAAAATGCACGCTTCCTCCAGACTCTTTATGATTTCCTGCACACTCAACACCCTGAACAAGACAGTTTGCCTGAGCATCTCTCTTAAAATACCAGTTTCTACCTGGTCTGACACACAACCGACTCACTGCTACCTCTGCAGTTCAGCTCTGCCCTGCAAGATTTATGAAAAGCGTCCAGCTGTCCATGAAATGCTGCCACGTCTGATTCTTTGTGATGGAATAACAAGCGTGTCAGGAGCTGATACAGGACAGGGCACATGGATCATTCAGAGAGAGGAGAATGGAGGAAATGGAGAGGGAAGGAGCAGGAGAGTGGAAGGAAGGAGAGAGGAGGGGGAGGCGGAGGGAGCGAGAGAGGACGAAGATTTCTTTGCATTCAGGACACAGACGAGACGAGAGCAGCCAGACTCATCGGGGTGAGTGGAAACGATTAGTTTCCCTTGCTTCTCGACTGAGGTCTGAGCCAGTGAACTACCACGGCTGAATCACTTGCTCTCTGTGTCTCGCACGCTCTCTGCCTCGCTGCCTCGTCTGATTTATGGGGAAAAATCATCTCTATTGAGCGATGGGGTCATACAGCTACCACTATCTCTCTCTCTCACACACACACTCCCTCCGTCACTTACTCTCACTCACTAACAAATCAAATCAAATCATACACAACAAACACACACAGACGCAGAGCCTGTGACTGCGTGTCCAGTTCTCCTGACCGCGGGGTGAAGTTTCTTCATTATTGCTGTGGATTTATGAACAGCTGTGCCAACACCCCACACCCACCCCCACACACACACACACACACACTCTGGTAACTAAGACGCCACTACTGACTTGGACTGCCTCCTTTTTTTTCCTCCTTACTGACATTTACATTTACTTTAGGTGTGTAACTTTTAAATGTGAATAAATATCTATTATATTCTTATAAGGTGGCGGACGTCACGCGATCGCATCATGAACCAAAGCGACGCCATTTTGGCAGGAAGCGGCGCTGTGCACATCCACAGTAAATTCCAGGAAATAGGTCCAGGTTTATTCATATGACGACAGAGGCGGATCACCACCATAAAACACACTCAACGGGAGCATAGAAGACAGCGTGATGGCAACAGATTAGCACAGTGAATCAGCAGTTCAGGATAAACCTGGTTTCCCAGGTTACGTACACCTTTTGTGTGCGAGAATGCTGGACTAAAATACGACACATTACTCTCACTATTTTCAGACACACTATGACATTCAGAAAACATGTTTATTGTACATGCTTTTATCGCTTTGATCGTGTAAAATTGATAGCTGTTTCCATAATTTTTTTACTATTGTAAGGATTCGAGCTTCTCTGATATATATAACTCAATCTTTGTGGACTGATCTCTTACACCTTTATATTCTGCACAAAACACTATAGCAAATAGAGATGTTTGTGGACTTTGGTCCCCACTAAAGCCACTATGTAGACCAGTATGTGTGTGAGAGAGTGTTCAGGACACGCCCCGCCTCCCCGTCGTCTCAGAGCAGAGAAGGATGCTGACATTTAGATGATTTGAAATTTTTTCTCATTTACTCAGGCGATAAGTAAGACATTACCCAGTGAAGTCAGACAAGAGAATTCTATCACTTTACAGGGTTACTGTAGCCCTGAAAGTTCCATTCTTTGGCACCCTTCATTTGGGGTAGACCGGGTCCGGACAGACAGTCGGCTGATTGTCTCTTGTGACCGGTGTTTCTTCAACGCCCGCAGTCTATTTCCATAAAAAAGCTTGAAGTCTTTTTGAGACAAACCGAGCAGGAAAAAAGAGCTGCTGGACGTCCTCCTTTGTTGTATGTTGTGTTGTCTTCTATGTTGTCCAGTGTGGTGTGAAGTATCCGTCTAAGAAGAGCACAATAACACAACGCTAACGAGTTAGTGAGGGGATGCTTAGGTCCGATGGGAGAGAGCTCAGGTGTTTCCTGGAGAGCGAACAAACGTGGCGTCGGTGTCAAATCTGTGATCATGCATCGGAAATGTATGATCCAAAGTCGAAAGGATCATGAGAACGTCAGCCTAGGATGTTAAGATCCTGCGGGAGCTTCCGGAACTGGAGCGAGCCATTACCAACGTGCGATCAGAGGGTTGGCTTTATATTTTACGGTTACCAAATAGGACAAATAACATGCATGATGAAACCGATGATGTCAAACATGGCTTTAAAAATGTGCAGTTATGGTAAACAAGAGCAGAGTTGCACCATCATCTCACCGTACTATGATGGAATCACATGTGGCGTAAGGTGTGTGTGTGTGTGTGTGTTTGTCGGATGTGGCGCGGGTGTTTGAGCGCTTGAATCTCGGCTCTCTGTCTGCCAGATTATCATCTGACACTCTCCCAGACACAACGGGGCTTTGAGCTTTGGAACCATCACCAACCTCCACGTCCACCTGCCCACGGGCTTTCTGTTGCCCTCCCTCGCCTCAAGTCATTCCTTCAAACTGCTTTACTAATGTTAGCTTTGTCGATAAGCGCCTCTGATAGAGGAGGCATCTGCGGAAATGACTCCCTCCACCCTTTTTCCGAGATAAAGGAGCTGTGGATGGGATTTGGCAGGGGAGGTGCTGGCACGCACACTAATGTGCGAGATCAACACAACATTCCAACACAACCTGTGTACAGGCCTGTGAGAATGTACGGCTACATGTCGAACCAAATGATGCAAACATCAGTGGTGTGGAAAATAATTTTGTTATCTGTTCCGACACAACATCCAGATTTGGACAGATGTCGCAGAGATCAGGGGGAACGTTGATTTTCCTGCTGAATCTCTGTGTCGCTCTTTAATCTGTGTTATTTGTCCGTTTCTCACTGTGACTTTGTGACGCGCTCGGCTCGGCGTGAGAAGATAGTCCATCACAAGACAACACAACATTGAGGGGGGAACGTTGTATATATACATATATATATATATATATATATATATATATATATATGTATATATATATATATATATATATAGACATATATATGTATATATATATATATTTATATATATATATATACATATATATATATATATATATATACACATATATCAGCTGTTCTCTTTGTTTGGTGCTGTTGCATCCCTGTGAATGAATGAGTGACAAATGAATATAAAAATATAAATACAAAGCGATATATATATATGTATATAAGCGATATATATGTAATATATATATATATATATATATATATATATATATATATATATATATATATATATATATATATATATATATATATGTATATATTTATATATATATATATATATATATATATATATATATATATATATATATATATATATATATATATATATATATATATATTTATATAGAGAAATATTAGAATTATTACACATGATGAATCTAATCTAAACTTAAACAGAAGACAAGGGGAAAACGACAAAGGAAAGAATTGTGAATTTATTGTGATATCTTATGACTTTAAAGTCATTGTTACTTATGTGTTTCATGTTCTTAAACATGAATGAACGAGTTATGAAATTTCAACTTAATATCACGAGTTATCAGTATTTAAACTGACCAAGAACTGACCAAGAACTGAACACTGTCAGTTGAAACAAAGCTAATCTTCCATGTTGTCTTGACTGAAGTCAATCATTTTAATTTAAACACAAAGGTTGAACGATGTTTGCATTATTCTAATGAACTATTCAAACAAATACAAGAAAATCTACTCAGTTTTTTGTTGAAAAGAAAAAAAACAAAAACTCATTACAACCAACCACAAACGTGACAACATGCATCAGGTTTTTCACCTTTACCAGCAAGAGTGAAATATTAAAAACGCTGAAATGAAAACCTAGATTCCTTCCAGCAAACAGATAATGGAATATTTTGGGTGAAAACATTAAAACTGTAGCACACAGTTAGAATGTTATTTTTGTCCGATGTCCTCATTCACAGCACAACAACAGGTAAACCGCGTGCGTCCCAGTTCTCCCTCCAAACAGCAAAAGTGCTGAATATTGTTGACTATATTTAACACACTGAATATGCAGAACCACCACATACAGTCAACTGATAAATGACAGATGTTTGGACATCGACGGACAAAGGCCGCGCTCCCCGTCGATAGCTTGTGTTCCGCGTATCAGTTTGTTGAAATAATAATTCAGAAAGCAATATTTTCTGTCCAATAAAACTGTCCCTCTGTGCTCTTAATGATCGCGCCCTCGACCTCTTCCGTATCAAATCAAATGGGTTTTATCATCATCATAAAATCATAATATATAACAATAAAAAGGGAATCTTTGCAGAGAGCAGTTGATGTAAGCCAAGGGTTCGGGCAAACACTACAGTGATTTAGAAACAGCAGCGTGTGTGTGTGTGTGTGTGTGTGTGTGCGTTCATTCTCTTATCTCGAGTTGAATGGAACGAGATGTCGTCTTTCTGTGTTGTTTTTTAATTACAGGGTTTTTACACCGGGAGAACGGAGGGTGTGTTTCTGATGTTCTGTGACAAACTGTCTGTGACGCACCAGTCTAAAGCTCCCCTCTGTAATATGGAGGCAGAAATTGAACACAAGTTTGTTTATATTCATGTGCAATTGCTTTCAAATACACAACTTACAGCTTTGTAAGCACTTTGTAAGTAGAACAAGACAATTACATGTCATTTTTGGAAGGGCCTTGCTTTTAGGTTCTACTGAAGGCTGATTTGATGTTTAAAAGAAATTAAGTTTATGAAGAATAGCTCCGCCCATATAAACCAATGTAGAAGCAGGAAGCGTTTCTGTATTGACACACTTGGGAAAGAAGAGTCAGTTGTCTCTCACCATTAGATGTCACTAATTCTTACACACTGGACCTAAAATATAACAACAATAATCATAATAATAACAATAATAATAATAACAATAGTAATAATAATAATCATAATATTGTTTTTTTTTCATTTTTATCAACTATATAAAATCGGATTTGCAAAATTTGGAAATATGTCACAGTTTCAAAGTTCGGCTTAAAGGGCTCGTTTTAATAAGCCCGTTATGAAACTAAAGAAAAAATAAAAACGCTCTCTTTTGTGACTTCTGCACAGTTATCGCTACTTTATATCATTAAATATGCAATGTAAAATTTGCCATTCAGGCTTTAAAAATGTGGGTTTTTGGTGTTGAGTCGAGTCAAAGTCAATGACTCATTTTATATCACATTTTTAGTAACGATATAAACTAACAATAATTGTGCAGAAATCACAAAAAATAATTTTTGTTCATAAGAAAGTGAACTTTGAACTGAGAACTATTTCCACATTTTATAAAGTTAGTCATATTTTTTTTAATTTTGGGTACTTTTTGCTCAGGTTTGTACGTTTAAACGTAGCAATGCAAAGAAGCAGCCGAAATGCTCCGTGTTCTGAGGGTTAAACTGAAAAATGAAGATTTTCTATGCAATGCAACACGAGTTTCATGTGTTCATGTAAATCAATTCATTTCCTACCTCCTTCAGACTCTTCTGTGTCCATCTCTGGGGAAAACTCGCCTGTGACAGAGACGTTGGTCGATTAAAATACAGTTCAGAGAGACGGAGGGGGAGGGAGGGCGCCTCCTGTTGGTTGTTCTCCTTAGCAGCTGCATGTCCATGTCCCTTTGGGGAAAAGGTCAAAGGTTTCTAGCTTTGGGAATGACTGCTTTAAGGCGCTGGTTTCAAACCCGACGTGTCCGAGGGAGCTGTAGCGTCGTTATCTTCTTCGGAATGCGTCATATTCCCTACGTCCAGACTTGTACCACCACCCGATGGTGAAGTGGGATACTACAGGACTCTGACGCGCGAGTAAACCACGGCTTTTACACTGTAGAGAAACCTAAAATTCAGAGTCAGACAAAAAAAAAGAGAGTCAGACAATGTACATAATAAATCACGCGTGAAGTGAAAAATAAGCGAGAGTGCACGAGACGCACATGCGGTGTGAACATTGTCATTTGTTCACACCGCATGCGCTCATCTAGTGGGAGGGGCTTAGGCCAAAACATTATAATGACCTGAAGATTTACCTACTGCAGCTACTAGTCCAGTCTGATGTCATCAAGATAAAACAGTTGTACGTACCTGTGCAGAAATACAGAAATGCTGTTGTTTCACAACGGTGCAGACGCAATGGTGTTCACGCGGGGGTGGGGGGGGAGCCGTGCGTTGACAGTCACACGCACGGCTCTCCCGCTTTATCATTATCATGAGATAGTGGCGACAGATGACCTTTCCTGGTCAAGAGCTTAGTGTGGTTAAAATTCAAATGGTGGAAGATAGCAGAAAGGAAGGGAGAAACTAACACGGTAACCTTCATCTATTGATGCTAACCTTGAACAATCGGGGCCCCAGAGGGGATGAGTGCCTTGTACTTCACTATGTATGAGAGAGTAAGCTTTACAGTGTGTGTGTGTGTGTGTGTGTGTGTGAGCAGAAAGCAATTACTGTCTGTGTTTGGTAACGACAGAAACGACACAGAGACAGAGTGTATACGGGGTTATAATGAAATTATCAGATAAAAAAAAAAAAGAAAGAAAGAAAGAAAAGAAATTGCCATCGGAGCATTCCGCCATTTCTTTTTGTCTGCCGCGAGCGGATGCGCCGCGCGGCAAACGAGCACAGCTTGCCAAACGGAGCAGCTGCATCTTCTCCCGACGTGCCTCCTCTCTTGTTCTCGCCCTCCATCCATCCTCCCATCCTTCCTTTTCCTCCCCACCTTCCCTCTCGAGGACTGAAACGGGGACTAATTGAAATAAATGAAGTGTGGAGCAAATCAGGGTTGATAACATCAGCTGCGTGGGGGGACGCTGATTGCAGGCTTGTTGAGCGAATGTTGCAGAACTAGTTGGTAATGGGAGATCCTTGTTTGCTCATCACACTCTGGACATCGAGGGAAAAGCACGACGGGACCATTTCTTTTTTCTTTGATTTTTGTTTTATTCGCACAAATACATTTGTTTTTTCTATCTCCGGCAACAGGTTATTATTGCTCATAAAGTCCTCAGAATAACTGTACACTATATAAAATTAGTACAACAACAATATACACAGGAGGGGCAGCGCAGGACGGGACAGGAGGAGAAGAGTTTGAAATGCTAATGGAGCGAAGAGTGAGAGCCAACGTGCTGGAAACACAAGTCTACGGTTTGAGTTAGAGGAGGCGAACAGAGCACGAAGACAAATGGAAAATCAACCGTAAAAATAGAATTCACGGCGTCACAAAGCAGTCGACTGTTGACAAATCAATGACAACGGTCGTCGCCTCGTCGTGTTTATGCATCGAGCGAACATTTAACGTCGTCTCTCCATGTTTTTTTTTTTACTCATTTAAAACCACATTAAAATCGTTTCTCTAACTTTCGCTTTAGAGCGAAGACTTCCGTCTTTATATCGGACCTTTTTAAAAAAAACCTCACATTTGAGAAATGTTTGATGGTCGCGTTTTTTCATAAATCATAAAACATCTATCTTTGTCGGACAATTATCGCAATAATTATCGCCTGGACACGGAAGTGTGGATTCATCTGAACATTGTCAACATGACGATTATCGATATTATCGACTTCTGTTGCGATAACCTTTAGTGTATGTGTGTATAGCGTATTATTTTAAGAGTGGAGATTCTCCTTCGCGATAACATCGCTCTCATGTGCAGAAAAACAAAACACACTGAAGAAAAAAAAAAATCAAGCTTTTGCGATTTAAGTTGTAATATTACATGGAAAAGGTTGTAATATTATTTTCTTGCTAAATCTGAGCTGCAACATGACACAAGATGTCAAGTTACACTTCAGCGTATGGATACTTATGAGTAACTGAAGCTGTATGGCGTCGGAGGCGTTTGCCACTAAAGAAAAAAAGGTGTTCATATTAGTTTTTTCCTGATATATTACGACTTAGATATGTTTTTACTTCAGTATGGCCGTAATACTCTTGTCAAACAGAAGACTAGTTTGAAGCTTCTGGCTGTTTTTCATGCTGCTGGAGGAGCAATAACCCTTCTCCCTCTCCTCTCCTCTCCTCTCCTGTCCTGTCATAATTCTGCCCACAGAGACACACACACAGACAGACACACACACACACAAAAACACAGCGACACAAAAATAACACAATCTTCTTTAGCACCACTGAAGAGCAAATCATGTCAACCGAACAGCAACATATTCAACAGAGAGTCTGAACACAACAAAACGGAGCCGGGCGGAAGAGTGGAGAAACCAGGATTTGTCAGCAATTACGAAACGCCTTCTTTTTTTTTTATGTCTCTGTGTAAGTGATGAGCTCGCTCTTAATTCTTTGCCCTGAAATGTCCCCAACCTACATGCTGAGGTATGTCACCGCAGGTACGCGCTGCAGTAGAAGAAGAAGAAGAAGAAGAAAAAAAAACGTGTGAATGTGAAAGTGACACATGGAGAAACTGCAGTGTGTGGAAACACGGAGGACTCGAAAAAAAAGCTTATTATCAAACCCGCGGTGGGAAGCCGTCCAATAAAGGAAACAGCCTTATCCATTCAAGTAAGTGTCGGGTTCAGTAACTAGCTACGCCGATTGAATACTAATCAAGCTAATTCAATGAGAAAACTGCAGTTGAAGGGTAAAAAGGACAATTTATCATTCCTGCACACAGGAAATTAATTACGGCGGGCTTGTGTGGAATTAATATGCCAGACTAGTGCACGACTACTTATGCGATTGTCATTACGGGAGAAATCTGCACATGCAAATGAGCCGATGAGGATGCCTCTGATTCATTCAGTCCAAAGTCTTTGTAAAACATTAGGTAGCAACGAGTTCATCCGTGATCTGAGGAGTCCCACTCTTAACCGACTCGTACCCGCCGGAGGACGGACCGCATCGCGTTCCGCGAGCGGTCGCCGCCGAGTGGCGCTGGTCCTCGTGAACGTTCAAAAAAAAAAAAAAAGTGACAAAAAACAAAATAGAGAATTAAATATGTTTAACTGGAACTTTTCCCTTTGGTGAATGTGCTTTGTGCCCACTGCTGCGTGTCCTCCTCCTTCTCCTCGCCGCTGTGAAGCCGATGTCATTGGCTGTCGAAGAGTCTTAAATACCACAAACCCACCACATACATGAACATGAGTGTAATAAATATTGCTCGGGGCGGCGAAAGTGGTCAAAGTCCAGTTTCTTTTCTTTTCTTTCTTTCTTTTTTTTGGATGAAAAACTTGCCGTTCAGGTTCCGAATGAACGTTAACCGTTGAAGCAAACTCGTCCGACCTCGAATCCAAACTTCTGCTGGCCGCCGCCAAAGTCGCCCGCCGCCACATCGATGATGGGGAGCAGTTCTGCCGAGGGGGAGTCGATCTGGAGGACGGTCCTTTCCTGACCTTTGCGGAACTGGGGAGATTAACGTAAAAAACGTCCGTCATCAACCCTTTTTCACTGACGAAGACGAGATGTTAAGTAAATAAAAGTCGATGTGACAAAGATCTGCGGGCACTTTCATCGAAGGGTTAAGAAGAAGACTAATCTCTTTACGCGGTGCGGTCAGGTGAGGTTAATCTACGAAGTTACGGAAGAAAAAGAAACCACGAGAAAAAAACGCTAAGCTAACGCTAGTAACGCTGGATTTAAAATACAGCTGAAACTGAAACAAACCGCTAACGCTGATGATCGTGGAGTTGAAGTCAAAGTGTGACGTTTCACCGTCTCCAAACATGTAATAAAAAAGAAAGGTTGTGTTTTTATTTTATATAATAATGTTTAATATCTGTGTTGTCAATGCTAGTGTAGTGTTAACTATCCCTAAACCTGCCCACAGAGAAATGCACTGACCACAGTGGGTGGGACTTAAAATGGGAAACACAGGTAGTGAGATCTTTGAACTTTCTGTTCTTTTCTTAATCTTCGTCCACGTTCTACATTCATTTTGCACCTTCTTGTCGTTCTGTGGACTTTAGTGCCACCTACTGCTTTTTCTTGGTGAACTGACTCCCAATATTCACTTCACATCAGTGGATGGAAGCGCACACGGTTGCACATTTTCTCGTAATTGCTGGTTTAGATACAGTTTGCTGTAGATTTTAATAGAAACCTCGGGAATGACGGACTGAACTTTGAATATATTTATTTAATTAATTAATTAAGTAAAATGCTTAAATTTCTTGACTAAAATGTTAGTTTTTCTTTGAATAAGAATAAATTAACTTCTACATACAACAGAAATAACACTATATTCAAGTCAATAATGTGATAATCAGCCACTAATGAATCACCAAACAAGATAGAAACACAAACGCGATTTTCAATTTGGAGCCATGTCCTGTGTGGCCAGCTCTCGTCTCCATCCCTGGCAACTGACCTGACATCCATCATGCACGGCGGTGATGAACGGGCTCTTGGCGTGCGTCAGCTCCTCGTCGTTGCTGCCCCGGAAGCGGAGGGCGCGCTGATAAGAGCGGGACGTGCTGTCAAACCAACCGGCCGAGTTCTGGCAGGTGTAGGTGAAGCGCTGCGTGGCCGTGGCACTCAGTAGTTTGAGGAAGGTCAGCTGAACCACATGGACGGGGTTTCCATCTCTGTCACTGTAGGAGAACTGGACGACACGGACACACAGAGGCAGACGGAGAATGTTAATGTCCACACAGTGAGGGAGACAATAAACAAATATCTGTCTGCGGAAGAGGAGATGAATCTAGTGATTGAGACATTAACCCTTTAACACCTAAGCCTCAAAATGTCCATCTGGACTTTTTTTTTCGCTTGTTTTAACCATAAAAGGGCCAGAAAATGCAATGTAAATAAGTGCTTTTGCACATTATTCCAGAATAACTTTCAATATATAGAAGTTTACAATTTACTGCCATGTAAAAATGGTGTATTAACAATTTATGAAAAATGTAAACTTTGTGTTTAAACGTTTTTTCGCGTGAAATTACCGTAATAACCAACTTCTCGGCTTTCAGAAACTTGTGTACTTACAGTAATGCAAAGTGCACTTGCATTGTCGTCTGCGATAATGTGCGGTGTTAACCCTTTAACACCTAACCCAATGTCCAAAATGTCCGTCTGGACATTGGTGGTGCTTATTTTAACGATAAAAGGACCAGAACATGTCCTGTAACTAAGTGCTTTAGGCCATTTTTCCAAAATCAGTCATTTACAATTTACTGCATGTGAAAATACTGTTTTAACAATTTAAAATGAAGAAAAACGAAAATATTTATTTAGAAAAACACTGCAGTTGTACATGCCCAACAGATTTTGTATGTTAAATTTGAAATATGAACAGCATAACACATGGTTAAAATAAAAAGAAATTACTTTTTGTCTCTCTCAGGACAAAAAAATGTAATTATGTACAGAAGCTTTTCCCACTTTTTCCCTTTCTGGTGACAAAGACGCTGATTCGCCGGCTTCCTGCAACAGCGAGAGTGAAATTACCGTAATAATCACAACTTCTCAGCTTTCAGAAACCGCTAGCACTAACCGTCGCATAATTACGGTAATGCAGAGTGCGCTTGCGCGAACGCGTCATCTGCAATACGCTCGGTGTTAAAGGGTTAACTTCTCAGATTAAAGACAAAATACTTCAGTTATTCAAACTGAAGTTAGGAAGTTAAATGAAAACAACTTAGCTTTTAATTAATTAAATTCATTTAGGTGTTACTTCTGCCCTATGTTTAATCTTCCCAACTATAGAAGACTATTTCCATTTCTTATTTGCAATTATTCTGATGCTAAAAACAGATTTGGTTAAATTTTGATGATGTGATCAAGCATTACCACATGACATCATCCTGTACATTCTGAACCAAGGTTGCTGACTTACAGAAGTGTTTCCATCATGAATGAAAAAAACAACAAGAGCAGCAACAAAAAAAGGGCCTTAACAATTTTGCCAATTTGATTGTTTGAAATCACAGCTTCATCTCAATTATTCAGTCTCCCCCAGGCAACTTCACAAAAACCCAAACTGAATCTAATTACAATTTTGAATAAATATTTGTTGACCCATCAAAGTCTAGGAGATACAGACAAAAAAAAATTATATTTTTATTACTTTTATCACTTTATGTCTGAATATTCAAAAGCTCAATAAAAACTTTTCCGGGATAACATTTAATATGATTTGGAGCCTTTTAGCCTCTTTTTAAAACTACTTATTCAAGACTCTTTTTCAGTGTCTGTATCAGCAAGTGTCTTATTTGCAGGGAGGTCAATAACAGCACCTAATAAATCAGCATATTCCTTGTTTCTAATCGTGTTTCCTGGGTTTTAAATTACAAATACCAATCTACCAACGAGTGAGTTTATAGGGGACAGGAATTCTTTTCAGCAGGAATAATAAAAATAGAAGTCACAGCGACATCGCCGCAGAATCAGAGGGGACAGGGAAAATAAAGTTGAAGGCGAGGATATTAGGGAAGAAGAAGAAATCGAAAACATTCTGTGCGAGAAATTCGGCGAATTGTAGTTGTGCTGGCAGCTCTGTGATTATCTGAGAGGGTCGTGAGACCTCTGATCAGGTGCGGCGCTCCGAGCGCTCGCTGCCCTGAATACAAATCGATGCGGCGGAGCTGCCAGCGACTTTGTGAGAGTCGCTCTGACTCCTGAGAGCAACTGCTGACAATATCTGCCTCTCTAATTGCACATTGACTAATGAATTAATACCAAATTACATAGCGAGCAAATCCACAATTAACAATGTTGTCAAGTGCACACACACACGGACACACAAATGCCTACACGTTCTTGTCAATCATGCACACAAACAACACACAGAGGCGTTACAAGGGAGTTTGGGGACCCTGGGTGAAAGAGTGGAAGGGGGCTGATACAGCAAACTGGAGCAAAGCCACAATACAACAATGTTTATCCTTTAATAGTTTATACAGAGGTTGGTCTATCACACACTGTTAGCATTTAATTTAAGGGGTAGTTCTTCCCTCTTAGGAGAGTTTTTTGTTTTTTTTGTCGAAAATAAAAGTTTGCTTATTTTTCACTTCGTCTCCCGAGTCGTGCAATTGAATCCACGTTTTTCTTTTTGTGGAATAAAGCTTCTTTTTTTTCTTTTATATGAACTTCAGATTCAGTTAATGTTGAGGAAAACCTTTTCCAGTTAAAGAAAATAAAATAGTTGGCAGTACCAAAAATGAGTTTAAGTTTTTTTTTACCGTATCAGCTTTGAATCCACATGGAACTGGTGTTTTGGAGGCAGTGAAATGCTACTTTTGGAAAACGGGACCCTTGCGACTTCATGTATACAACTAATACACGTAAAAAATTACACCAACTGTTTTTGGTGTATTTGTGTAGTAAACGTGACGGCACCACCTATAGGCCTGGCATACGGACTACGTGACATTTCTTGAAACGATGCAACGTTTTTACGGGAAACATTTAAAAAAAGAAGACAGATACAAAGATGGTAAAGGGCCATTTCTGTTTCCATATGGATAAGGCCTGAATGCAACAGGAACCCAGAAATATAACTTCAGTGCTGAAAAGCCCAGAGCAACTTCTTTTAAACATTTTTTGTGGACATCACACAGTGTCCAGCCCTTCTGGTCACTTTCAGGAAAATGTCTGGACTTCAGTGCAAATCTGAAAAGAAACTTAAGATACTCAGGGGGCCCCCGCTCAGTTTGGGGCCACAGGCATTTGGCAGCTTTGCTTTTGCAAAGTCCCTGTGAAACTGGGTGAGTACTTTAGCTGGAAATAATTCTCTGGCATTAGGAGCTATCTAAAATTAATAACAGGAGGTGAGTTGGTTTTTTTTGTACCTGTTTGCCTTTCCTGTATTGGCTGTACCAGCTTCCTGGCTTCTCTTTGTTCCACGCTGCTAATTTCACCTACACACACACACACACACACACACACACACACACACACACACACACACACAGAGGGAGAGAAGGAGGATGTTGAGTGAAATTTTAGGGCTCAAGGGATTAAGGCAGTTCTGAGCTCTGATGTTGTATGATGAGGTCGGCTTTGTACAGGCTGACAGAAAGACACCGGAGGACTTACTATCTCAATCCTCTTGTCAGGGTACAGACAGGTCTCTCCGTCAGCGGTGAAGTTACAGTAGACCTTGATGGAGTCGCGGTGACAGCCTTGGTTCGGATCTATCCAGTAGTCTCCTACAGAGCGCACAAAAGAGAACACGTGTCAATCCAACACCGGGTGTTAACATGGAACAGCCAGAGACTGTTTATAGAGACGGATGACGACAAGACGGCTTCTTCTTCTCAAACGTGAAACCAGAGCGTCTCAATGGCCCCCTGCAGGCTGCCTGCAGTATGGGTCACAAACTCCGCCTCCTTTATGTTTGTGGAAGGTGCTCGATTATTCTTATTGGCCTCAAGTTTGCAAGTACAAAAAAACGTTCCAGTCTCATAACTGCTCCTATATTTCACCATTGTTGTTTCTTGTGTGAACAACGGCACCTAAAGGGTCACGTGACATACGTACAAACGAAAGTCAAAAAAGTCAACACAAAACAAAACAGTTATTTTCCAAAAATGGCTTCTGACCTTTTAGCTCATTCTTATATCATCACTGATGTATGTCTAAACTGGCTAAGACTCGGGATTGTTGCCACAACGACTCAACTTTAAAATCATGTCTCCACAGACACTGATGCACAATATGGCTGCTGTCATAGGACGAATATTTTTGGCTTGAAATGCAAAGTCTGTCTTTATATACATGTCTGCAACAACATCACTCTGACCAGACCAACATCAGCGATTCCCACAGTCTATATCCCCCTGGTGGCCCATGATGGTACTGCACATAGCCTGAGAGGAATTTTTTATGAAAGTTATGTGATTAGCTTCAAATAAGCATAAAATAATGTATTAAGATGTAATAAAACAAATTTAAATTACAGCCCGTGTACAGAATGTAAAATTTGTAAATGACGAGGAATTTTTTGGAATGTCTGACACAAGTCCCATATTTCCTAGACGAGAGATTTTCTTGGACACGGCTTCTAAAGTGGAATACGGTGTTCGCTAACCATCTTTGGAGCTGGGCTGAACCATCATGAGCTCCTTGCAGGTGCGAGCGGGGCTCTCGAAGGTCCCCAAAGGCTTCCTCATCAACTCCACGTCGTTCTTCATAGACGAGAGAGAAGCAAAGACTTCTTCCATTCCCTCTGGGTCCTCGAGAGGCTGATCTCCCTGGAGGAACTCCTCCATGCCCAGATGCACCTCCTCCTCCCCAGATGGGGCTGCTCCTGCTGCCCGCTCGGAGTGCCGCCTTTTCTTCCGCCGGCCGTCCCTGAGAGGCAGTGGCTCAATCATTGTTGCCGGGGGTCCCTGAACGTAGCACGGAGAGTTGAGTGAGAGGTGAATGAGAGAGGAAGAGGATAAAGTTGGCACATTGAGAAGATCATGATGTGGATCACAAGATGTACTCACCGGGAGTCCTGGGGCTCCAGCAGGACCTCGATCTCCTCGAGGGCCAACGATACCCTGGAGAACAAAAGAGGACAGAACTTTGTGTGTCAATCAGCGCTCACCTGGAATCTCCCTCACACCACTTGGTTAAACCCCAGCTTCAACCAGACTGATATGTCTGCTTGCTTTATAGGATTATCCAGCTTTGTGCATCAGCACTCTGTGGTCAGAGCCTCAAGACAAACTATAGTGGTTTTCATTACATCACACATACACACACACACAAACACCAGAACCAAATCCTATTAAAAGGACCCAACGAAAAAAATCACACACACAGGACAAGGAGTGGTTGAACGGCATGTCCTGAGTTCCCGAGACATGTGGCAAACACAATATAGCATAATGATTAAGCCAACAAACACACTTTTTTTCACTCTTTCACTTTAAATGCTCACAAATCAGAGGCCTGAGTGTAGAAATAGCATAATATATAAACAACAAAGACATATTACTGGACTCACCATGTCCCCCTTTGATCCTTTCTCACCGATAGACCCCTAAAACGGAAAATAAAATATTTAAACTTGCAAAGTGTGTTATTACACAAGTAAGCAAGTAAAACTATCAACAGTATGTTTGTTGTTACATCGAATCTTTAATACCAAAATTTGCGTTTGCATTTATATCTGCATAAACAAGATGCAGCAGATAGTAAAATACAATTCAACAGACTCATTTTTTAAACTCTCTTTCAGCATCTTCTTCCAACCGGAATTTCCACAACAACATCATGAGAAGACAGATGAGTTTCCCTTCCTCTTTATCCAAGATGGCAATAATTTTTCATAATCCCTTATTGCGCTGAACATCAGTCAGTGATGGAGTTTTTCCTCCTGACAGGTTTCTCATTGTACTCATTAAATATTATTGTTTCAATACCACAGTGACCCTGCATTTACGGTTATGGTAATGAATGAATGTGCCGTCGTACGGGTGCTTTTATAGGACAGTAATGGATCCGATCATATAGTGGAGGAGTAGAGATGGAAACACTCATTGTATGGCATCTATTGTAGCTGGAAACTCTATTATGAATGAGCCAATAAGATATTTAGTAGCAGTATCTATGTGATACTCAATATCAGAAATGATATAGTTCTCAGAGTCAGTATCGATTTGATTCTCATTATTTTTATAGATACAATACTCAGTATCAGTATTGATATGATACTCAATATCAGAAACTCAGAATGGTATTGATACGATACAAGAAGAGTATTGATACGATACTCAGTATCAGAAACGATATAATTGTCAGAGTCATTATTGATACAATACTCAATATCAGAATCAATATGATACTGATTATCAGAAACAATATTATTCTCAGAATCATTGTCGATACAACACTCAATTTTGGCATCAATGTGATACTCAGTATCAGAAATGATACTCATCATCGGTATCGATACAATACTCAGTATCAGAAATGATACTCATCATCGGTATCGATACGATACTCAGTACCAGAAACGATATTATTCTCAGAATCATTGTCGATACAATACTCAATATTGGTATTAATATGATATTCAATATCAGAAACAATATAATTGTCAGAGTCATTATTGATACAATACTCAACATCAGAATCAATACGATACTGAGTATCATGATCGATACGATACTTGGTTTCAGAAATGATACTCAGTGTCAGTATGAATACCATACACAGCATCATAAACTATACAATGCTCAAAGTCTGAAAGGTTATGATTCTCAAAATTGATATCAATACAATCCTGGGTATCGGACATGAATAAGTACTAATATTAATCATAGAAGGTTGTGTCACTTACTGACAGTCCAGGTGGTCCTGGTGGACCAGTGGGACCTGCGATTCCTGTCACACCCTACACATGAAAACAAGCAAACCTTATTGGAGAACTCATTTATTTGTAATTGAATGCATGAGATGCGTCATGTTGCTACTACAGTGTAAGTACCACATCTCCTTTAGGCCCATGTCTGCCCTCCATCCCTGGCAGGCCTCTGTCTCCCTTCTCTCCGTGTTCTCCTGGGGGGCCAATTAGACCAATCAAACCACCATGACCCTGCAGACACAGATGTGATTCATCAGCATTGTTTCCAAGGTTTAAAGTATGGCGCAGTAGAATTTTCCTCTGGGCTAAAAGCTAAACACTCACTTTATCTCCCTTCACTCCAGAGTCTCCTTTCAGTCCGAGAAGCCCTGGTGGCCCCTGTTAGCAAACCCAGATGTGTTAGTAAGATAGTCACAATAATGCTGTTTATGAAATACACATTTATCATCATGAGATGAACTCTAGGTATGAGGCTTACCATTGGTCCTGGTGGTCCAGATTGTCCTGGTGGCCCATTTAACCCTTGTTCACCCTGAAAATAAAGGCAGGAATTGATGACGTTTGTTTTTATTGTACTGTGATCATGTTGAGGGTTCGCAGTGTGCACTAACCGCTGGTCCTGGGATGCCTCGTAGCCCTTCTGGACCATCTCTTCCTGGCTGTCCTTGGGGTCCCACTGGGCCTGTTTTACCTGGAGGACCTTGGCTTCCCATTGTCCCCTGTAGACAAAGAGAGAGAGGGTGACAATGATTAGGAAAAATCTGATCGAAATATTTTGTTTAAAATTCATAAATGTAACCACCGATTGAGTCCTCATTCCTACCTTGGCTCCCTTCATGCCTTGCTTCCCTTCTGTTCCCGCAGCACCTACATGACCCTGAGGGTAGGCAAAGAGTGTTGCTGTGATGATAATGGACATTCTCATACACAGGAGCTGCATTTTCCCATTCCCACCAAGCAGTACAATGCACTCCTACAAAATGCCTCAACTAAAAAAGGCTTTGTTTCTCTGAATTAGCAAGATAAATAAAACATATTGAAACAGTGTAAACACAGACAAACTGCTGTGTTGTATTTCTTTAAAGTTGAATATGCATGCAATATGCTTCCAAGTAATTGAATGACATGAATCGTGTGACATCATAGCAGTGTGACACATAACACAAATGTGACACAGTGAACACTGGTGTGTGCCGTCATTGCTTCTTAAAAAGGAAACATAAGTGGCCTTAAAGCCTAACAGACGTTTGTTAATCTCCAACCTTTTAGCTACCGCAACAGAATAGTTATTTGGTATCCTTCACAATTTCAAACAATTACACAATATTATACCAACGTGAATGAAACTGCACCACTTGGTAGAAATGGGGCTCATAATTCACTACGCTCACCCTTCGTCCAGGAGGTCCTGAAGGACCTGGCTCTCCAGAGGCTCCTGGGGGTCCCTACGAATAAAAAAAGAAAGAAAGAAGTTTGAAGTTAAAACAAAAATACTTTCAATTCAAACTTTCAGAAGATAACGAAACAAAAACAGTGCTTACAGCTTTGCCAAGCTCTCCGCTGTCTCCCTTAGGTCCTGGACCACCATCTATCCCCTGAATAAAGAAATGTCACGAGGGAAACGTTATGCAACATAAATGAATAGTAATTACTCATAAAATAAACATTACAACAATACTCACATTGATGCCGGGCTCTCCAGAGGGTCCTGGGTCTCCTGGGAATCCAATAGGACCCTATGGGCAAAAAAACACCGTACAGTATGTGTGACATTAACAAATTCATCTGACAATCAGAGCGAGAAAATGTCAATAAACCAGAGAGACAGGACTCACGAGATTGCCTTTGGACCCGTCCTCGCCTGGTACTCCTCTGGTTCCCGGAGGCCCGCCCGCACCAGGGGGACCAGAGTCTCCCTTTTCCCCCACGTCACCTTTAGTACCCTGGCACGACAGGAGCGGAGTTCACAAACATTTATATACAAAGCAAACAAACGGATGATGTTGAGCAGGCTTGGAAAGACGGATGAAGGTTCTGTGACTCACAGGAGGTCCGGTTACTCCCGCTACTCCAGGGTTCCCAGCCTCGCCGTCCTCACCCTGTGGTGGAGAGCTGACATTAGCGAGACAAAAACACAGCACACGCACACGTGCACGCACAAACTGTTAATGATAATGCTGACCTTCTCTCCGACAAGTCCAGGCTGACCCACTCCACCAGGCGGCCCGGCTGCACCCTGGGGCAGGAGGAGAGACAGAGAAAGACACAGACAGAGAGAGAGAGAGAGAGAGAGAGACAGCTTAAATCAAAATCTCATGAAACAAGAGGGAGTTGAAATATTCATATGATTCTTGAAAACTCAAGTGCTCTTTATTTTGTTCCTTTGTCTGGGTGTTTCAGCAGTCCTGCAAAGGGAATATCAGTGTTTGGTCTGTGAGTCACACAATAGTCGTGTTCCAGCACCTGAGGGAGGCACAAACGACTCGTCAAAAATAAAAGACGTTTAAATTAAATCACATGACTGGAAAAAACGAGTCCTTTGTGTGGAATGACGAGGAAACCACAACTTTCCTCGATTTAGAGCAAGAAGCAAATATGACTTGAATAATGAATGGGAGCAACAATCAAACAACACTGTCACTAAACAAGCTTTTATTTGTTTTATTTTATTGCCGGTGACAACCACAGCAATAGTAGAAAACATCCAATTGGCACTTTTTTTTATTGAAATCATCAACGTGTGCTTTCTTTACCCCCTAGAACTACAAAAATACATGTGCATTCTCTTTTACCAATTTAAAATTTCTTTTAAATAAAAAGTTGTATTGAAATATCACACAAAAGCTTTTACCCTTGAGGGCCATGGTTGGGGCGAGCGAGTGCAATGGAAGCGGTGAATAAAGGATGAGATTTGGAAATCAAGTCACTCCGGGCTGAAGCTGTGAGCTGTCTTTTTTTTTTTCACATCCTCAAAGATGTCGCTTCTTACTCTTCTTCCGTGGAACCACCCGCTGCTGATCTTACATTTTCACAAATTCTATTCCAATCTGTCTTGAAATATTGAATATTCATGTTTTTTAACGTTGAAGGAGGTGAAAAAAAAAAAGATGAATTAACTCTTCGTAATCACGCGGCACGGATCTGTGCCGCAGGAGCGTCTGTGGTGAGTTGCCGTGGGAATAATACACAACTCCTTATATGGACATCCTGTTTTGTTTTTGTTTTTCCCGTCTTCTTATGATATGAAGTAGCAAAAACTGTGCACAAAATTAGACAGTTTTTCCAAGTGAACTTTGAACTGTGACGTATTTCCAAAATTTCACAAATTCAATCGGATTTTAAACATTTTCAGTACTTTTTGCTCAAGTGTGTCTATACAGTTGGTTTTTTTTCCATCAGAATTCCTAGGCGGTGCTGAAATAAAAAGATTTAAGACACTCTGTATTGCACATTCTTATAGCCTCTGTATATACTGTACGTTTTAACATAGTAATGGAAAATGCTCTGTGTTCTAAGTGTTAAAAGCTTTTCCATCTCTTCTCTTTGTTTAGGCCGTCAAATTGCAGCTTCTTATCATCCTGTGGTGACCCCAAACTTTTGTGCCAACTACTCATTACGTTGGTGAACTAACCGCTCATATTCACTTTACAGCCACAAATGGATTTTTTTCTTTTCACAGGCAATACATTTTAATGGACTGAGAGGGATGACATGCACCTCTTCCACCATTATTTTCTCTTCTGTGCCCGTGTGTCCACCGAGTACGCGCACGCCTGTTAGTATGCAGACATGTATGTCAGTATATTGACAAACCCATAATAGAGTTTTTTTTTTTTTTCGAATGCAGAAACCCGAGCGCCGAGCACAGTCGCGCACGTCTGCCGAGCCCCAGCTGTCAGCGTCTTCCCTCTCACACGCCAGCCCGCCCCGTTTTCACTCTTTTCTTCTCTTTTATCAGTCCATTAATGGATCCCACCGTCTCTGCACCACTGTATGATGAAGCACTGCCGCTTCTGACTCACGTGGCTCTCTGCAACACTGCTGAATAATTGACTGGTGTGAGAGGCTGTGGAGAGGCGGCCATTACCAGAGGTAAATATAACTGCATCTCAGGGATGATAGTCTAATACATCTTAATGATTCATGGTGCAGCAAATATAACTCTCTCTCGCTCTCTGGGATTATATCCTAATACTGTTTAATAATTCAACTTTCAAACGCGGTGAGAGGAGAGTCTGTGGTGGAGAGCGTTCAAACAAAGACATGGGATTTGTAGAATTGTGTGCACGGATAGATGTGATATAGATTCGCTCTGAACTTCAGGAATTGTCTTGTCTTCTTCTTTCCGAGCTCAAGATTCCAAGTTTTGCACACGAGTCGTTATTAAAATACAGGAAAAAAAAAAAGCCGATATATACGACTTCAGCCTTAATAGCACATTGAAAAACAAACAAACTGCAAACCCAGACTGAAGAATAAGCGCGTAACGAATGTGAGGACATGAGGCTGAATTGAGAGAGACCGACGTTGTGAAAAATTATGCACATTTATTCATTGTGAGTGAGATCATTATAATATTTGGTCATTCTGATTATGCTGATTAGCACATGAAATGGACCGTGCTGGTGCCGTTATTGTTACAACTAATTTAACTCGTATTATTGCAGCCCGCGTGCCTCATTTAAATGTTTCCACGGGATGTAATGTTTCTGTGCAGGTCAGAAAGGAGTATTTACTGCTGCGTAATGAAGATAAATAAATGAGCGAGGTGGTTGATGGGAGTGAGGAGATTCTTTTACTCACTCTACACTAAACGGCATGTTTATGTTGTATTTCCTCATCATTCAGTACATTACTGCGGCCATGACATTTAAATGTTATGTTATAAAACCTGGGACATCATGAATATTTAGGATGCAGCAGTTATCTTTAATGCGTACAGTATGTTACGCTGGGATGAGAATAGCAGCACTTTGTAATCTCACTTATTCTTATTATTACTGCGACAGTTTATTTTCCACCGGTTTTTGTTTTCATGTCATTTCACTTAATGTCTTATCCACACGGACACTATTTTTTTTTCTTTGTCAAGAAAAAAAACCTTAAAAAAAAAGTTTCCCATAAAAACACGGCATCGTTTCAAGAAATGTCTTGAACACAAAATCCCCAAAACAGTTTTTCAGATTCACAGATTTGTAATTTCACGTAGCACCTAAGCCTCCATTTGTTGCTTATTTCAGTCAGAAAATGCCCTGTGAGTAAGTGCTTTTGCCTATTTTTCCAGAATAACTTTTAATATCACAATTTACTGCATGTAAAAATAACTGCTGTTACTGTTTTAACAATTTAAAATGGAGGTAAACTAAAAGTTTTATTCAAAAAACACTGTAGTTGTATGAACACCAGATTTTGTGACAACGTGTTTGTCTCAATGTCCAAAAAAAGGCCAAAAAAATGGAAATTATGTACAGGATTTTCCCCACTTTTCCCCCCTCTGGAGGCGCTGATTTGCCGGCTTCCTGCAACCGTGTGAGTGAAATTACTGTAATAACCACACGTTGGCTTTGACGTGCAACTTCTCAGCTTTCAGCAACTGTTGGAATGTTTCCGAAACGATTGCGTAATTATGGTAATGCAAAATGTGCTTGCATGAACTTGTCGTCTGCGATATACTCGGTGTTAAAGGGTTAATTAAAAGTTCCTTAAATGTAATCCCGTTTGCTCATGATTCTGGGTGCCAGTCTCTGCCAGTGTGTGCAGTAATTATCAATATTTCTACTAATTCTTAATTATTTTTGTGTTATTTTCTGCTCATATTTGTTATACTGTAAAGGCCTGTACATGCACCGCAAGAACTGAGAGATGTGTTCCTTTTTTTCCTCGACGTGGCAAGAGCAAAGTTCATAAGTAACTTCAAAAGTTTCCGCTTGGTCCATAAAATGTCAGAAAATGTTTTCATCATATTCTCAAACCTGGAAAGGGCGATGTTCTCAAATGCCTTGTTTTGTACAAAAGTTCAGTTCAGTTTAAATGATTTCTTTGTCATATGGAGCAAAGAAATCAGACAATATTCACATTTCAGAAGCTGAAAAATCAGAAAACTGAAATGAATCGATTATCGAAATAGTGGACGATTCATTTAGTAATCGATTAATAATCAATGAGAAGAAAGAACACATTTGTCTGTTCTTGCAGAGTATGTACAGGCCTTAAGACTATGTACTTCTGTAAAAATAGAGCATTACATTCTGGGCCAGGAGGAAAGAAAGACCGAACGATCCTTTGAGGGTGGCTGACACAAGAGCCAGCAGATACAATATAAATTAATGCAATTAACAGTGTAGGTAGCATTTCCCTTTTTGGAAACTTTGGAAACTCCAGAGTTATGCAGATGTGAGGCATAGCTGAAGCAAATTCAGTGTGTCTTACACACTGTGTTTTACTAAAGTAATGTGTGCACAAAGCCAAAGTATTTCCACATCAAATTGTCTTTTTGATTATTGCAGAAAATCCCGCAGGCAAATGTGACACAGAAAGCGCACAAGCCTTCAGCTGTGAGGCATCAGTGGCCAGGGGTGTTTCAAGGGAATGTGGGGACCCAGGGAAACTGGGAAACCATGCCTTTAAAGACAATACTACCTGCTTTTTGTGCATTAAACAAAAGTTTTTGGATTATTCAACTGCTTTTTGTTCACATATAAATAAATAAACCATGCAGCAGTGTTTTAGCTGCTACAAATTAAACCCAGGGTCTTTTTTTAAATCCAGTTTTAGTCTCTCGTGTGATTCTCTGAAGCATAAATACACATCATGGTTCAGACGGTGTGTGAGGCACTAACATTATAAAGCTTTACGTCACAATCTAGTGGCATGGGGCATCATTAGCTGGTTTCACACCACGTTTCTGTTCCAAATCAGAGAGAATTTGACCGGCACAAAGCTAAATCATGACATTTATATTCTCAAGGCACAAAGTTGAGAGTTTCTCACAAAATCGTTGTCACTGTGGACTAATATAATTAATATAATTAGCCATTCTTGGGGCCGGGGGGGGATACCCTACTTTGCAATGACCTTGATTTGTGATAATAACAAGTTTGAGAGAAACAAAAAAAAAAGGTGTACTGTCGTTTACCTCTGCACCAATGGGCCCTTGAGGGCCTCGTGGACCATGCAGTCCTGGGGGACCCTGTGGAGAAAGAAATGAAAATGTTTTCATTAGCATCTCAGCATCACATAAAAACCACCATCTCGATAAAACACACACAGCGAAGCAGAGTGAATGTGAGCTAAAGGGTCAGTTGGTGCTTCCTAAATTAAACTTGAGTTGGAAGGCAGTGCACGGTGAATTGCTTATGCAGTGGCCCCAGTATGTATGATCATTATCGCAGGGACATGATGAAGACGTCCAGACAGGTCATTACCCTCGACACGACAGATTCCTCCTCGTTTTCCCTCCCTCCCACTCCGTCTCTTGCTCTTTTTCCCCCAACTTATTAATAAGAAACCTCTCGCCTGTGATGTACAAGACCATTTTCTCTCAACCACGGCGACGCCATGTGATTTGACTCTTCAGCGCAGCTCAAGAGAGCACTGAGCAATTAATCCTAACTGCGCTCGGCTTGAATTCCAGTTGAGTAGATGTTGAGCTGTGCCCTGAATCACTCTGGAGTCTTCGGAGGAGGCCTCGCACTGTAACAACACTGACAAACAGAAAAGACAGACAATCTGCCCAGAGAGAAAGAGAGAGAGAGAGAGGGAGAGAAGGAGAGAGGATTTTCTGATCCGAGACGCCCACAAATGTATGAAACTTCCCCACCGAGTCCTCAGAATCCCCTCCTCTCTCTCTCGTTCACTCTTTCCACCTTTGTTTTGGTTCCATTTTGATGGCTTCCCTCCTCTAATCTGGCGGCGGAGGAGAAGAGGAGCTGTAGAGAATCTTGTTGAGCGCGTGTTCATGGTTGACAGCGCGGCGAGATGACTGTCACAAAGGAGGATGCTCATTAGACAGCCATGGCTGAGGCTAATCTGATTAGCAGCTGTCACACCGTCTTCCTGCTCACAATCAGTGCCCCGCCTCTTCCTTCCACACCACCGCTCCGCTGCCTCCTTTCTGTCACTGTCTTCTTCCTCTTGTCTTTTCTTTTCCTCCGCTTCATTCTCGGGTCTCTCGTGTGTCTCTGGTCTTTTTGTGTTACTGATACTTAGTCTCGAAAGATCTGCCACACATTAGAAAGATAATTTAATTTGTGTGGCACTTGATGATGTAGCCGAGGGCCGTTTGTTATCAGGGCAAACAGACTTTGCCTTGCGTTCCTGATATTTGGAGCCAATGTGGCAGTGTGTGAAAGTGTATTTTCTTGAAGGGCCATGAGGGGGCAGCACTGAAAAAGTCCAGAGTTCTATCTATCTGTACATCTATCTATCTGTACATCTATCTGTACATCTATACATCTATCTATCTATCTATCTGTACATCTATCTATCTGTACATCTATCTGTACATCTATCTATCTGTACATCTATCTATCTGTACATCTATCTGTACATCTATCTATCTGTACATCTATCTGTACATCTATACATCTATCTATCTGTACATCTACATCTATACTATCTGTACATCTATACATCTATCTGTACATATGTACATCTATACATCTATCTATACATCTATCTATACATCTGTACATCTATCTGTACATCTATACATGTATCTGTACATCTATACATCTATCTGTACATATGTACATCTATACATCTGTACATCTATCTGTACATCTATACATCTATCTATACATCTGTACATCTATCTGTACATCTATCTGTATCTATCTATACATCTATCTGTACATCTATCTGTACATCTATACATCTATCTGTACATCTATACATCTGTACATCTATACATCTGTACATCTATCTGTACATCTATACATCTATCTGTACATCTATACATCTGTACATCTATACATCTATCTATCTGTACATCTATACATCTATCTGTACATCTGTACATCTATCTATCTATCTCTCCATCCATCCATCCATCCTAAAAAAATGTCAAAATATAAATCAGTCAGAGTTTAAAACCATAGTTCTCAAACTGTGGTGTGTGTACCACCGGTGGTACGTGAGCTTCCTCTGGTGGTACCACTGTACAGACCAGGGTATGTGATGGGAGCGTAGAAAATGAGACAAATAACAAAATTAAATAACAATAATCCTTATCTCTCGCTCCATCTTAATCTAATTTCACTATACCAGTGTGTGAAGTATATGTGAGGAGGAGGATGTTGGTGATAGTGTCGTTACTTCTCGGGTGGTGCTCGGTATAAAAAGTTTGAGATCCACTGGTCTGCAGGGAGCAGACTGGCTAAGTATCTTCTTGTGTCCAAATGAGTCTGGTCCTGTGCTCTCAGGATCTGTGACCGTCTCTGTACAACTGTGGCATGAACCATACGGAGACTAAACCAGGGTCCGGATTAAAGTGACCTCACTCAGCGCCGCTGCCTGCAGTTTGAGGGCAGTAAACATTAATGATTATCGGCAGAGGGAGAAAAATAAAGTTTGGCTCGCGAGTGTGACACAAAGCAGCAGAATCAGCACAGCTGTAGCAGACCAACTGAATAGGTGGCACTAATTAAAAGTTAATGAGCTGTGCTGGGTTGTCTGTGCACCAGCTCCAGTTCATGGGCTGCTGATACTTTGAACCTGCACGATAACGTGATTACAGCAGTTTCTCGAATGAACCTCGACAACATCATTCGTCCTCCTCGTCACTTTTAATTGCAGTCTTTGGATCCCATGATAATATATTCAAGGAATTAATAGTACTCGTCTTCAGACATAATAACTGTGTCTCTAATATGACGACAGTATGAGATCTGTTCTAATGAGATTATGCATTACCTACACACTAATTATGGAATTATATGTTATCAGTGAGACATATGCTAATTCTTTAACGGGGTATTCAGGTTA
This sequence comes from Solea senegalensis, assembly GCF_019176455.1. NCBI lineage: Eukaryota > Metazoa > Chordata > Actinopteri > Pleuronectiformes > Soleidae > Solea > Solea senegalensis. Next base: position 4,875,924 of record NC_058038.1, on the reverse strand, counting down.
AATTAAAACTTATTTGACCCTCGCTGTGTTATAATCTAAACCTGTGCTTCCCAAAATGTGGGCCGTGGCCCACCGGTGGTCCACACAGTTATTACAGGTGGGCCCCATTGACCAAATGTAACGTCTTTGCTGTAATCAAAATAAATTAATTTAATTAATTAATTAAATCACAATAATATTCATTGGTAATTGAGCCAAAAAAAAACTTAAGTTACTTTAAATCAAGATGTTTGTTTGTTACGTAGTAATTAAGTAATAAAAAAAGACGTCCTTTTTTTTGTACTTCTTTTTGCCCTCTCGCAGATTTCAGCTCCTACTGCATATTTTTAGGTGATATTTACCTCAAGATGCATTATTTTTTTTAGGCGAGGAAAAGAAATCCTATATTTTGATAGCAGGATAATTCACAAGAGCTTGTAATTGCAGAGATACACTGCATACATACGAGCAGGGTCAAGGAAGAAGAGGTTATAGTCATTATAGAGAATTTGGCGAGGGAGGCACGTGCTTGAGTTTCTTGAGAGGACACTGTTTAATGACTGTTTATTGTGTGTGTGTGTGTGTTTGTGTTTGTTGAATTGATTTTTTTTTTTCATTGTTTTCATAATGGATCCATCAATAACGGGCCATCGCCTAACCTCATCAATCTGACTCTCGATGCTGCTGCCGTCACTGTCGACAGGCGGGTGAGTCACTGCGACTCACCAGCGCCGTAATGGCCGCGCTGCAACAAGAACAAACAAATCGTGCGATTATGTCTGTCAGAATGATCCCGTGCGTTGTCTTCTCTTCTCCAAACGTATTATTTGGGTTTCACTCACACCCATATCTGAAATGTCCGAAATACTGCCTCGGTAGTTCTCATAATATAAGTGTACCTTTTTTACCTCGCCCCCCATTTTTAAATCTTTCCATTTAAGAATTTATTTTTTAATCAACTCTAACATGCATTTGGTTCAAGGTCACTGAAGAAGCTGCTTTTAAAACTGGGGCAGGAATGCCAACAAAAAGTGAATGAAGCTGAGAAACCTATTTAAGGAAAAAAAAAGTCAATATCCAATATCAGACGAGACCGAGACACGACTGTCATAATAATCACAGAGCAAAAACGCAGGATGTCAGGAAAATGTTGGCCGAAAACAGACTTGGGACCTGTCACCACGCCACAGCGGCGCATTCGTGTCGAGTGTCGTATGTGCTGAGATTGCTGAACAGTTCTCACCATCGAGCCAACGTGTCCGCTCTCTCCTTTCTCCCCCGGCGGTCCTGGCATCCCCTGCATATACAGATGTGGAGAGTAAGCACCGTCAGTAATGATTAAATGTGAAATCAAGAGACGAACAACATGCATTTTCTTACCTGAAGTCCAGACGGTCCAGACGCCCCCTTGAAGCCTCTCTGTCCTTCATCACCTTTGGGCCCGATCCTTCCTTGCTGCCCACGAGGGCCGGGCTCGCCGTCTGCACCCTGACACACACACACACAAATAAACACAGGTCAGCACAGCACAAACTGAACCATCTCGTCATACGATGATATGTTTCTATCACATACTGGCAGTCCTGGCTGGCCCACAGGTCCCAGAAGTCCAACAGGTCCTGGAGGTCCCTGGAAACAAAAAAGGGCAGGTCATTGTAGGAAAGACATGATTAAAAACAGTGAGTTTCGACCTGGTATCAACATCAGTCCTGGCTGATCCAATCGGCTCCCAAGTCCTCCAGTTCAATCACAGGAACCACATTCAGATGTGGTTTTGAGCCTCATGGTACAGAGGACATCCTCTGACCACTGTAGTTTCATGGAGAAGTATTTTTTTTATCTTATTTCCGCTCGTCAGTGGCCAAAAACTTAACCCAAGTGCAGCCACTTTACAAGCGCAATATCCATCTCGACGCGTGAACGAGATCTAGATCTAGTCTAGATGACGACGGTTTCGAAATCGAATGGACTTTTGTTTACATTTAAAAGTTACACTCCACTTGGGCTCGGGTCACTCAGGAGGGCCGTTAATACCAGGAACTGAACGAGATCGTTAAGTCTCCAAGTTGAGCCAAAACAATGACGTAGGGACTCACGCCTTCTCCTTTGTCTCCTTTGCTGCCCTTCTGTCCTGGTCCTCCTATTTCTCCCTGTAGAGACAAATCCAAAAAGTGAGTCCAAAACCATCAGGACACGGTTGACAGTCACATGCTACGTAGTGGTTCATCTACCTTGTCTCCATCCTCTCCTGGAGGCCCAGGAGGCCCTGCAGGTCCCGGCAGTCCTAAAGGTCCAGCATCCCCATCACGACCAGCTGGCCCAGATGGCCCTTTCTCTCCCTGTAGAACAAATGATGGGAATCACCACTCACACATTTTACAAAACGCCAAAATCACATGCAGCTGCGCGACACGTTGGTTACTGTATCGCACCAGGAAGGAAAGCCACAAAGACAGCAGGCTTGCGTCACATGTTCCCCCTCTCCCTCCTCTTATTCATTCATTTTTTTTAACCTCTCCTCTGCTCCCTGTCTCATAATGAAATCATCTGAAGTGAGAGCACATGTTGTTTATCACTGGATGGTGGGAGGTGATGGTACAGTACGTGTGAGCGGTGCACGGATGCCCGGGATATTAAAGTTAGCAATGTTCCAAATCTTACTGGCTCGCCTTTCTCTCCCGTCGGCCCAGCAGGACCGATGCCGCCCGGCCGCCCCGGCTGCCCGATGGCGCCGGCCGGCCCAGCGGGGCCCCTCTCTCCAGTGGCACCCTGGGAAACAAGAGCAGACAGCGGAGGAGAAGAATTGAGGGCGAGCGTGTCACATGAGTCACTCCTTGATTTAATGTAGTGAGCGCGATGGCCGTTCACCATGGAAACAGCCTCCCCACTCCGCAGGAACTAGAGTTTTCTATATCACACAGAAGTGCAGGGGTTGGTGCGGGAGGCAGTTTTCATAAAAACAGACTTACAATAATTCCGGCGATGCCAGGTAGACCCTCTCCTCCCTTCAGGCCTGCAGGTCCCTGCAGACGACACAAGCAGTGACAGGGTTCATCCACGTCCACTGACTTTTCACCTTCTTGACAGTTTTCAGACATAATCATTCAAATAAGGTGACACTCACTGAGGTAATGTACTAGAACCAGAGACTTAAATTGATCATTTTTATGTGATTCAAGGTAGTATTATAGGTTATTTTATTATATTTACAGCAGATTCAAAGTATAATCAGTGCATATTGTTCCACAATTATTGTAGAAAAAATGCCAGATGCTGCAATAACACCTGGAACCTCATTTACAGTACTTGAATTAGGGACACGATCAGGTAGTATTAAAGGTCATTTGAGGAGATTAAAGCAGATTCAAAACCGCAAAATGATCGCAAAAATATCAGATATCGCATTAATACTGGGAATTAGCATTTAGAGTAATTTCTTTAGCTAGTCTTAAAGGTTTCTTCATGTATTGGTTAGAGTCATTTTAAGAGCAGATTCAAAGCATAATCAATACAGATGTATCGCAAAAATATCAGGAATCACAATAACACCTGTAATGACGATTACATTTTCACTGTCAGTTTAACAGATTAAAGCAGATTTAAAGCAAAAAACACCACAATTAATATAAAAAAAATAAATCTGCACATAAATATCTGTCTGATGATGGAGCTCCTGTAAAACCTACACACTTTAAATTCAACATAAGACCTGATTAGAAAATGTGACACAGATGGCGAGGTGAGTATGATGTGAAATATGTGTGGCATCTTGTGTTACCAGGGCACCAGGTGTCCCTCTGCTCCCTCTGAAGCCTTGATGCCCAGCGGGGCCACTTTTCCCAAGGGCTCCTTGTGGACCTGGGTCTCCCTGGAAACCAAACACACACACACACGCGCACACACTGTGATTAGAAATAAGGCAAGACGCCAGCAGACAGCAGGCCCTTTAAGCAACCATTAATCACATAAACCAGCAAGTCACACCAAAAAGGAACATTTATCTTTTATGAGCCATAATACACTCAACACCGCAAGGTTTCCTGTGTTATTTATTAGCAAATTAGAGGAGAGGATGAGACCCAGGAGATGAGATATCCAGACAGTGCTGAAAGAGTCCTTGGGCTCTATCTGGGTCTAACAGTAATAAGGTGATGCTGAGAAGTGATTATAATCCTGACATTATGAAAAACAATTCTCACCTTGGCGCCCTCCTTCCCAGCAGATCCCGGTAAACCGTGCTCACCAGGTGGTCCCGGTGAACCTGGGTGGCCTCTGTCTCCAGTTGGCCCAGTCTCGCCGGATTTGCCCTGAGGAGAACAACGACTCTCACAGTTTGTATTGATTTAAAAAAAAAACAAAAAAAAAACAAACAAACACACTGTTTGCTTTACATCCAAAGGAATCTACCGGGGGCTGAACTGCTTACCTGAGGTCCGACCACTCCTGGGGGGCCGGGGGGCCCGTTCTTGCCTTGGAATCCCTGAAGAAACAAGACGCGGGGTGGGGGGGGAATGAGTGGAGAGGTGAATCAAGGGCATTTGCAGGTAATATCGGAGGAGTGCAGACAGGAGGGGGTGCTTCTCCTGATTTAGTATCGGCCTTTACGCTTGCACTCTGTCTGGAACGGCAGCGATTCAATGCTGAAGTCATAAATTCTGAACGCGGCCGCTTATGTAAACACAGCATGTCGAGTTAAGGTTAATGCCGTGGATGATGTGCGTCCTAAAGAGTCAAACATGGAGCTGTAAGTAACGGTGACTCACTGGTTCCCCTCTCTGGCCTGGATGACCTGGCAATCCATCCTTTCCAGGTGGACCCTGTGAGGGAGAAAGAGGATAAAAATGTGTGAAATGAATGGTTCCAGTGTAATAAGATAATTAATAGTTAGAAATAAGCCTTTTCCAGGTACTTTAGGTAACGGCTAAAGTGTAATCCGTGTTTAGAAGCGGAAGCTCAACAGCCAAACTAAGAATGGCTCCACCCACATAAAGTCAATTCCTAAAGTGAAGAAGAAATGGGAGGAAATGGTACAGGAAGCCACCGCAGTTCACTGTTAGATGTCACTAATTCCTACACACTGGAGCGTTAAATCACACGGTTCAAGACGTTCAAGTTCCCTTTTCTTGCAATTGTTAATCATGTACTTCCATGCGTAAAAAACTAAATTGAATTTCCATTAAAAGACATGAAAGAAAAGATTATAGATTATAAGCTGATGCCCCAATAACAAGTTAAATTCATTTAAAATCAGGTGATCGCACACTTGAAGTGCAAACTTCACCTACTTTTACACACTGTACCTTTACAACATATACGGTATAAACAGATTGGTTTGCCGACTCACAGTAGGTCCTCGAGGTCCTGGTTCGCCGTGTCTTCCCTGTGGTCCTTGAGGACCCTGGTAAACAATAACACAGATTGTCAAATCTCTGTCACACACACACAAACAAACGGCAAGTTTTATTGTCTGGCGCCTCACTCACACTGAGCGCACAAAATAAGGATCTTTTATATTGGTGTGCAGTAAACAACAGGGTACCTGTTCTCCAGAGGATCCTGGAGCACCGTCTTGCCCAGCAGAACCCTGTTAGGTAAAAAAAACAAAAACATGGTCACAATGTGAAAATATCAACCCTTTTTCTGCCCCAACAACACAATTTGAGCTTTCCCAAGATGGCCTTTGATGATGGGAGTGCAAACTGAAGCCTCTCACTGACTGAACCAGATGGCCTGTCATTGAGAAGTGAACAGCATCAGCTAGGCTGCTGCAGTGGTTAATATTCAATGAGAAATCCAGGTTTGTGAGTGTGTGTGTGTGTGTGTGTGTATCAGTGTCTCAGCACACCTTTTCTCCAGGCTTTCCAGTCGGCCCCCTTGCTCCTCTTCCTCCTCGGGATCCCTATAGTAAAACAAACAACATAATAAAAACACCCCAAAAATATAACTTTAATGTCCCCACAAAGCAACAAAAAAATGTAAAATAATTCACGTAGTAAAAAAAAATGACAGGATTCCCTGTTGTGTATATTCAGCAAACTCAGAATACAATATGTGAAATGCCGAGTCAGCAATCCAAACTATTGTTTTCCTGTTCGTGGAATTATTCAATTTTTTTGACCGCTAACTTCTCACAGTTCAAATAAAAAAAGAAAAAAAATGGCTAAAAAATGAATGGAATATTTCAAAAAGTTTCCAAAAAGTAGTGGAAAAAACTTTAAATGAATGCAGGGATGGTCCTGAGCATGAAACCTGAAACTTCAGCATTCCCAAACTACTGACGCATTCTCTTTGTTGTGTGAATTTGCCCTAACAGGTTTCTAACTTCACTTCATGTGGATTTCTTTGAGTCCAAGTGAACGTTTGTACCAAATTTGAATTTGAGGAAAACAAAAACCCCTGACACTTTCACAACTTTCTCTGCTGCTGTACTTACGTTTGAACCTCTTTGACCCCCGGGTCCTGGCTGACCGGCTGGACCCTGCGTTATAGCGATAAACAGTTACAGTGACGTCTGTATAGAAAATGGAGGGATACAAAAAAACTGTCCGTTTTCGTCCTCACCCTTCGTCCCTTTTCTCCAGCGGCTCCCGCCAATCCAGTGAAGCCCACTGAACCCTGCAGAAACACGTGGAGGTTCATCAGCCTCGGCCCCTGCGTTCATCTCGCATCAGCCCCAAAGTCTCATTACCGTATAATTAACTACTGTATCAAATTAAAGCAAATCTAATCCAGCGGCCCAACACGGCTTTTAAGCGCGCCATTCATCAACACGTAATGAATTGATGTCACAAAATGAACTATTAATAAAATAGCCCCCTTCGTCCTGAAATAAGACCATTTGTCATCTCTTTTTTATTTTTTAATCAGACGGGAAACGGCCCCAGTTTAAAGACACACGCGTACTGCTGGCGGAAAACACGCCGACTCATCATAACAGCTCATCACTGCGAAATCACCTTAGGACCTTGTCTTCCTGGGTATCCTGGTAATCCTGGCACACCGAGTTTCCCCTGCAGAGAGAGCAGCAAAATTAGAGCAGAGGAAGAATCCAACCACGGGGCAATATTAAAGCATGAAAAACATTTCATTTTTTTTAATGACATAGTGCTGACTGTGCACGTGGAGGTACAGCAGGGTATCTCCAAATGAATGCATACAGTGATGACAGAGAGATTAAATGCTTTAACGGGCACTCTGGTTCAGTGGCTTTGCTGCTTCAGGAGTGAGTCGTGTTAAGAAGTAATTAATGCGGTTGCCTCCCAATCTATATGTTGAGTGATTTTCATTTCATAAGACAGTTTGTTCCACATCCACACGAGTCAGTTTTCACTTTAAAACGCATCAACTCTGCTCCTGATGCGCCCGAGGTCGACACTGCGTCAAGAGTTTCCCAGCACCAAAAACTGAGATGTTCAAAAACGCTGATGGCTCTGTTTTCGGCTAGATTCACACTGTTATGGATCCACATGAGCATTTCAGCTCCGATCCTCATCCACACTACCCGAACAGCGAGAGCAGTGACCGGTGCGGAGGCTCCTCTTTGTATCTGTTCTGATGTTTCTTTTCCATCGTCACCTTTTTCTCCCGCTTGCCTTAAACAGAAACTCACCAAACTTGAAAACTGCGATCTGACCGAGTTTTCGTCGTGAGCATAGTTTCATAAAGTAGTGGAAGTGCTTTGTTCAAGAGCAAGGTTTTCTGTGAAGAGGCTGAGCACAACTACTCAAAGTGATAATTAGGAAATAAATGTAGGAAACTGTGTCACTGTCACTAAAATGCAGTTGGTTTTCAAACAAAAACAGACATTTTCTGGGTTGAAAACACAGGGGTTAGTGTGGACGACAGTCAGATCTAGAGAATAATTCATGCTAAGTTCAGTGAATAATCAAATAATACAAAAAAAAACATTGTAGGTGTCTTAGTATGGACGCAGATAATTTTTGTTTGAAAACACCATGAGCAAATGAAAATGTCTTTGTGTGGACGCGGCCTAATAATCACAAGTGAAACCCGAGGTGAGGACATTTCTAATGGTTAGAGCAGGATAACACAGGCGTGGAAAAGATTTCCCCACTCTAGCTCTCCTCTCTTGTGTCCTTACCTCGTCCTTTAATGTAAATGTAACGTGACATTTACCTTCTCTCCAGCAATGCCTGGAGCTCCTAAATCTCCCAGGAGTCCTGCTTGGCCCTTCAGCCCCTCTGGTCCATCCTCTCCACGAGCGCCCGGTACTCCATTATCACCCTAACATCAACAATGAGAGCAGGAGTGAGGCATTGGTTTTTATTCCTGCTCTAACTAAAGCAGATTTATACCGAGGCGATTGCTCTTACTCTGTCTCCCAGGAGGCCCATGTCACCTTTGGACCCGGGGAAACCGTCTTCTCCCTGAGGAGAGGTGATATCTCGTTATTTGAGTGTAAACTTGTATTTCAGCACCTGTTACCAGGATCCACAGCTTCACTCTGCACTCGCCTTCTCTCCTTTGCTCCCCTTCAGACCCCTCACTCCGTCGGCTCCCTGTGAAATAAAAAAAAAAGAAATAGAAACTTTAGCAGAGAATCCGGCAAACCTACGGAGTTTCCTGTGATTCCTGACATTCCCGACAACACTAAAATGATTTATAAGTGTATATTGATTTTCTCTTGACCCAGCATTGCTCTGCTATCAAGCAGTTATTGACCTCATATTTATGTCCGACTAACAACAAGGTCAGACCCCCCGCCCTCCGCCCCGCCCCCCGAAGGATGCTGAGGCAAAGCATGTGACGAAAACAAAAACACGACGCAGAAATCAAAACCATGTCACAGCTTTTCACTCCTCAGTTTTCAAAAGCACTCTCAGTCAAAGAATGGACTGCCCCGCTTCTGTGCACACAGCGCTACGCCATCTGACCGACAAATGTTCTTCACGCTGTTGTTAGCCCCCGCCCCGCAGAGGACCGTGTTTTGGTTTCACCTGTCAATCATTCACAGCAGCTTGTCCATCACAGGTAGACAAAAGCGGCAGAACAAAAACACGAGTGAGGGGAATAAATGTCTGAGTGAACATTACACCTGGGATCGTGATGTGTTTATGGCTTACCTTGACTCCACGGGTCCCCGGGTACCCGACAGGCCCCTGAGCACCTGGTAAACCCTGCATGAGAAAATGAGAAAACAGCAGGATTCTTCAACACACAAACACACACACACAAGAGGATGCACCAAAACAAACAAGAGTTACTGTGACTCATTTTGTAACATAGTGACTTCAGTCTATGTGTAGATTGTGTGATTATGATTATAAATAAAAGGCTTAATGAAACAAAAAGGACAGAGGTTAGTTGCTTTCTTTCTAAACTAACGTCACCATAATAAAAATATTTGCATAAGCCAAACATTTTCTTCCACATTGATGAAGTCATTCAATTATTGAAAACAATGACCCTTTAAGGTGAATTTAGAATGGATAACTGTTGTATTTAAGATGCCGAATTGACCACTAATGGAAACTATGGACCTATTTGGACCTAGTGGACGACCCCAGCCGTCCATCACACGCTCATATCCACGCATATGTGCAGTGTGTCATTGTCTATTGGGAACAAACTTGTGACGGAGACCTGATGTTGCAGTCGCCCCCTGGTGGCTGTTCAATATATATTCTAAGCCTACAGTGCATCCACTTTTCACAGACACCGGAAAAGACTGTTGTGCTCGAATCATCACTGGTGATAAAAAAAAAAATCCTTTAAATGGGAGATTTAAGGTGTGTTGATCTTTTTCCCCTTCGCTTTTATTTAGCGTCATAAAAACACGATTAGAAGACGCATGAGTACGTGCTGTGGAGCGATGGTGATGTAGTGAGACAATGCTTGTCATTATGAGGAGGGTTTTTTGTGACCTGGAGTGACTGCAGAGTTACAAAAGAAACAACAACCAAGACACTATACTGTCGCTATTTTAATTGAATTTCTTGCTTTGACACAGACGAGTCAGAGGCATTCGAGTTACCCACTTGGATTCCTTTCTCTCCCGCGGGGCCTTCTCTTCCTGGGTGACCCTGAAGCAGAAGAAAAACATCAATCAAAAGCCACTTAGCGCGGCTGAAAAAGATATAGATCTGGTATCATTCTGTAAGTGAAATAAACGAGTGAACCCAAACAATGAGGAGCTCCCAACAGTCGCTGCTCATGGCAGACAACAGGAAGAGTGTCGGATGACTGTACGTACATGGAGATTAGCATCTTTATTATAATCTGGCATGTTGACCTCTCGTATTTAAGATGAAACCCTTGATTCCTCACATTTAAGTTGCTTTTGTCAGTTGACATAATGTAAAATGGACAAATAATATCATTGAATTTCAATTTAATCATATCAGAGGCAAATTGTGTGATACTGGCACATTTTTCATTTTTGTTTCCCTGCAACACGTCGTGTTATTTCTTTGGTGTTTTAACGTAATCTGTAATGCCCAAAATGGTTTTAAAAAAAATGTCCCACAAATTAAAAGATATTCAGTTTGCTATCACAGAGCATGTTCACAGGTAAGAAGCAGGAATCACTTGTTTTACATGTAAAAGTAACAGAAATTGAAAGAATTACTGTGACAAAACTGTTGATTTACACCATTAAGGAAATAACGTGTCCACGAAGCAGCTTCTGTAAATAAATTAGAATTAATTAGAATGTAGTGTTAACGTATGTAGACTGATTTAAGGTCGTGTTTCCATCAGCGTGGATTTATCACTACTTTTAGCAACTTCCTGTCTCGAGTTTTTAACGGATCAATCTGATTTTTTTGTGACAGGCCGACTGATGACGTCACAAAAAAATTATCAAATTTTGAAGACATTGCAATCTGTTATAATGGGTAAAACATATACAGTGTATTTGTCAGAAAAAACATTTTAATCGGAGTCCCTCTAAAATCTCCGATATAAACGCTTCGATCCGACAGCCCATTCTGCTCCAGCAGCGCCCGTTGTGATCACGTGGGCTCTGCGTGTTTGACGCTAGTAGAGCCCACGTGATCACAACACTACGTGTGTGTGCTACTGCTATTTCAGAGGCTACGAAGCCGCACAGAAAGCGCGAGTTAGCCATTAGCACCATGCTAGCTCATCCTGAGGCGAGCTGCTAAAACAACATTATTTCATAAACCAGCGCCACCTGTCGACGTTCAACAGCCTCCGTTTGTTAATTATACCCCAACCAGCCACGCCAAGAGCTTTGTGTGTTTTAAATGTGTCCTGAAGCTCCACACACAGAGCTAAGTACGTCTGCGGGGCCGGTCCTCGGGCTCCGTGTTTACCTGAGTCACTCACCCTGTGTGGGTCGGGCTAATCCAAAATTGTGAAAACAAGGGGGGTGTTCTCTGAAGACACGCTGTTACCTGTGAAACGTGGGTGCGCTGAAAACACCCCCATGAGCACTTGGTACTTTCCTCCCGATGAAGTGAATCATAGACTGTATGAAATGAACATGGAAAAAAATCCAATATTCTTATGTTGAAGGTTAAAATTTATGTAACCCATTGGTTAGTAATAAATGGGTCAGCTTATCTCATACCTACTATTTCTGACTAGTGTTCTCTGTTTAAGTAATATCACTTGATCAAGCCTATTCTAACATTCCACACTACAAAATAAGTCAATAAAGTATGTATGATTCGTGCTATGTTATCGGACCAGTATCGGTATCGGCCAATGCTCAAGGCTGCAATATCGGTATCGTATCGGAAGTGAAAAAGTTGTATCGGGACATCCCAAGTATGTTTGCTCCATTGTGTGCGTCCACGTCGTCTTTGTGCGTTTACTTACAGTCGGGCCGTCGATGCCGGGTAGTCCCTGCATGCCTTGCGTCCCTCGAGGACCCTGCACCAAGACGGGACAGAGAAGAGTGTGAACAGAGACGATGGAGGAGATCAACGCCTCTCACTTCTTTACCACACATATTCATGTGAGTCCACATTTTTATTTCCTTTGAATCAGCGCAGCCTCGTCCCCAGCGTCTCTTAAACCTGTGTGTGTGTCTGTGTGTCTCGTGCATCGATTTCCCTCCTCGCCTCGCCTCGTCCGAACAGCAGCCAGAAGCGGCCGGTTTGTACTGTCCCACTCAAACAACCTCACCCCCCCGTTGGGAGGGTGGGGGATTACGCGATGACAGAAGTCACAAGGTCGCGGCTTTAATTCTGAAATGAAGTGAGAGCCACGCCGGTGCCTACCTTCTCTCCCGGCAATCCGATGGCACCCTGAGGACCGGGCAAACCCTGGAGCAGAACAAAAGCATCAATCAGATTAAGTGACACAAAGAATAAGAGAGGGTTGACAGTGAGAGAGGGAGTGTGTGTGTGTGTGTGTGCGTGTCCTTGTGTGAGCCGGCCGTCTGTATTATTTCATCGGCATGCGAGGAAACTGGAAACATGATTAAGTACAACGTCAGGACAACGTTTTCAAATTACATTTTTGTTGCAGTGGAGTTAAAACCTTGTACCTCCAAAGGAACATTATTTCCATGAACTCACAATCGGGAGAGCTTCGTGTAGCTCGGTTCCATTTTTTGGTGTACGGAGAAAGAGCAAGGCGACCGCGGGTCGTGAGGAACAGATTAGAAGTATCTCTACGTTATTTATGTCACTTTATCTATCGCTCCATGTTAATCTAATGTCACTATACCAGTGTGTGAAGTACATGTGAGGAAGAGGAGGGGGAGGAGGAGAGAGCAAATGATCTTATTGGGAATCAATCTGCCTCCAAACAGTAAAATAGTGACATCATACAATAGTAAAAAGGGAAAAATCTAGATAGAAGTGTCCTGAAGTGAAGGCCAACGAGAAGGAGTGGGTCCTGTTCAAGTGATGTTCAAGAGCGGCGGCAGATTTCATTTCCACTCGTTCCAAAGTTAAGAGGCGGCTGCAGAAAAGGCCAGACTGAGTTTTTAAGTCTGGATTTTGTCAACATCTAAAAGCTGTGAGAGCTTAGTATTATCTCAGGTGGCGCTTGGCTCCATCTCTACTGAAAGGTTTATTAAAGGAATGACCGATCAATAATAATAACAATAATAATAATAATAATAATAACAAGAGCACACGTCGTCTTTAAACTGTCACATCCCGTACCTGTTCTCCTGGATTCCCCTGCTGCCCTGGGGGCCCGATCTCTCCAGAGGGGCCCTGAGAAAGAAAATAAAAAAAACACACAGTCACATGATCGTTGTCATAAGCGCATTGTCGCATGACGACGGCGAACAGGTTCATTGTGAGGCCGCACTAATTCTAATTCTGCTGCTGATTCTCCTGCTGCTGCTGATGATGTTACTGTGAGGTTCATCACATCATGATAACGTACTCTATATTAGTCACGGGTGTCGTTATATAATGGCATTTATGTGTATGAGATAATGTGTGGATGACTCACCTGATTGCCCTTTGAACCTTGCACTCCATCAGTCCCAGTAATCCCCTGACAAAAGACGAGCAAACAGGACATTTTAACAACATTTTTTCACCCCTTGTGAAACATTCTTATTGCCAGGCTTCCGCAAATCAAATTTAAAACCCTTTTAAGAGCTTCTTTTTTTTTTTTTTAGTACAACTTTGAATAGAATTTAATGCACTAGCACAGTAGTTTCACACATTAACACCTGAGGCTCCCTTTAAAAATAAGCTTTTTTTAAACAACGTTCTAAAAACCCGAGGGTTTGTCTGAAAGTGTCTGCAGTGACTGGAAACTGTCATTTCTCAGTGTGGGAAACAGACGGAGACGAGATATAAATGAAGCATTTTCAATGACATAAAATCTTTATGCACTAATTATAGAATCATTATGTTATTATTTTAATGGTGTATTAAAATTATTATTTACTATTATTATGTAAATAGATACTTCTAAGGACTTCTGAGGTAAACAACAGTTAGGATTCTTACTTTAATCTCAACTTCTATTTTCCTCAAAATTCTGATTTAAATTTAGAATTCTTTAAGCACAACTTCTTTTTTCTTCAAAATTCTGACTTAAATTTAGAATTCTTTAATCCCGACTTCTTTTTTCCTCAAAATTCTGACTTAAATTTAGAATTCTTTAAGCACAACTTCTTTTTTTATTACTTAAATTTAGAATTCTTTAATCCCGAATTCTTTAATCCCCTTCTTTTTTCCTCAAAATTCTGACTTGAATTTAGAATTCTTTAATCTTGACTTCTTTTTTCCCCAAAATTCTGATTTAAATTTAGAATTCTTTAATCTCAACTTCTTTTTTCCCCAAAATTCTGACTTAAATTTAGAATTATTTAATCTCGACTTCTTTTTCCTCAAAATTCTGACTTCTTACTTTTTGCCCCCTTTAGAATTATGACTTAAATCTCAGAATTCAAGCAGTTTTACTCATTTTCTATTTTGTTTCCAATATTGTTTAATTTTTTTAAAAGTCTCTATGTGAATTTCAGGGGCGTTTTGAGATATTTCAAGAGCGTTTTGAGATATTTCAGGGGCGTTTTGAGATATTTCAAGGGCGTTTTGCCCCTCCTCTGCAATCTCACAGCTGTAATCTCACAGCCTCCATCAGTAGCCTCCTTGTTTATCTTCAATGGTACATGCTGTGATTTCACACACCAGACAAGAGGCTCGCTCTGATCTCGTAATCATGGCGATGTTGACTTACGGGTTGTCCAGGTGGACCAGGTGGCCCCCTCGGCCCGACAAGACCCCGAGAACCCTGGAGACAAAACACAGCAAACAGTCAGCGGCTCATGTGGCATCCGTGATGAGACGGAGCGAGTGTGGAATACTAAACCACAAATGTCGAGTAAAAAAAAAACAAAGACAGAGAGTGTGGAAAAGAAACAGGGACACACACACACACACACACACACACACATGTGATATGTTACTCTGTGTACATGTGCTTCTGTTACAGCCACAGAGACTGTGCTAGTTTGTGCTTGCGCGCTCTGTTTTTGTCAGCCTCTCTCTTTGTAGGCTGGCCAAGCCACCTGTTCCAACGCCACATCTGTGATCTCCTGGGAAGTGATTGATATGGAAATATAATCATTCGGGCCAGGATTTTTATCTCTTCCCTCTCCGAATCTCTCCGTCTCTCTCTTTCTCTCCCCGTTTCTCCTCAACGCTCTTATCTCGCACGCCGCCGACCACATTTCTGTCTGCGTCCCATCGCTTTCCCTCTCTCTCGTCGAAACCTCTCTCTCTCTCTCTCTCTCTCTCTCTCTCCTTTTTCCTTTCCTTCCCCGTGTTTTTGTCGTCGAACATGTCTTCTCGTACATGACTTCTTCCTGCGGTGGGTGATGCGTTTGCAGGGATGCACCCGTGCTGAGCTTCACCCACTGGGAGACGGAGAGAGTGTGAGTCATAACTAATCAACCACTGTGCGCCATAAAGATACATCGCCAAAAAAAACAACTATGCCTATATATGATCCAAAAGTACACTGTGTGCATAAAAAAGAATGTTAATGTATACAATATAAACACACTATGCCTACTACTGTATATGTTAGTGTTCAAGCTGAACCCTAGCTCTGTTTTCCCGCTCTCTTCATAATAAACAAGGCGTACATCCGGTGAATTACTGCATTTATAAGGTTATTGAATGCGCATGTGTAATTTTTTCGTTTCCCCTGTTGTGCGTGTACTGTATTAGCAGTGGATTCTTGGTGTATTTGCAGAGGCTCTTCTGTAAGACGCCGGATAAAACTTGTGCTAGAGCTTTAATTCCGGTGATCTCCTACAATCCCCTAAGCATCTGCAGCGAACAGGAAAAAGAAAAAGAAAAATCACATGTTCCAGTGATTCTGCAGCGAGGAAAGGGCATTTCTGTGAAACAAAAGCAAAGTCTTTACACATATTACTTTGACTTTAAAGCTATAGAGCGAGGGCACAATTGCTTTTCATACTTTTTCCGGTTTGACTTGCTCACGTGTCATTCACCAATCGCCAATCTGCCGCCCTAAGTAAGTAAGTTAGTGAGTTTATGTATAGTTTAGGTATAGAAATTTAAAACTTTTTTACAGAAAATCAAATTCAGGGATCAAAAGCAAATGGAAAGAAAACACAATACATAAGATAAGGAGGTAAACTAGAATAAATGCCTGATGGAATAAATGTGTTATTTTGTTATTTCATAAAAGAATAGCAGGAATAAATGGAGCATGAGCATAAGAAGAGAGCATTCCATCAATCCGTAAAAAAACAGCTTGAAACACTCTGTTATGTATGTGTGCGATTCATAATTCATAATTGAGATACTTTCAAGGTTAGCTCTCGAAGACAAAGCCGCAGTCTTCCAGTAAAAGACGACAATCAGAAACTCAAAAACACAGACAATGATGGAAGAGTTTGTGTCTTCGCTCATTGGACGGATTGTAATACGTGTCATCTGGAGGACTGGTCTTCAAAACTGGAGGAGTATATTCAAATTATACTCTACTTTAACTGAACTCATTACAAACTCCATGCGTACGTCTCATGACCGCAACTCCAAGACCGCTTGTGATCTCTAGAAAATTCAAAAACTATGGACTGGAGATCTTCTGCGCAACGACCGTCCAATCACAGACAAAGATTCACCAGCGCGTCACGCGTTTGTGACGTCAGCTTCTTCCTGCCGGATATCGAAAGTGAAAGTTTTCTTGGAAAAAGGAGCAGAAGAAGAACTCACTCACTGAACGTTTTTTGTGTGTTTAGTGTTTCAGAAACAAATGTCCAAGCTTTAAAGCTGCTGTCAGCCATGTTGTCTTTCAGTTTCCCTCACTAATGCTTTTAGTAACGGTTGTTGAAAGATTTACGCCTACAGTCTACACGACCACATCATTTTAGAACGGTGTTTCCCAAAGACTGGGTCGGGACCCACAGATGGGTCGCAGTCTATTTTTTTGGGGTCCCAAAAACTACTATTTTTTGGATCATATACATGAAACAAATGTCTTGTGGTAATGATTTGTTTACTAATTTAAAATGACATCAACAGTATAGTGTTATCTTACAGAAAACGCTGTAAATTAGTCACTTCTCTCATGTGATTTGGCTCCACGTTCAAAAAGTTGTGGTGAAAGTGATTTAATGTCTCACAAAATGTATAAAAACAGTGTTTAGTTTGAAAAATGAGGACCTACATTTTGTCAAAGTTACTCAAATTCACTCCCTGATTGGTTCCTTTTGCAACAACTCCACAGTTAGAAAAATGGAGTGGAAAAATGTCTTCTTTTTTTAAAATTAAAAGCAGTATGGACGTAGCCCGAGAGACTCGGGTCACTGAACATTCATACATCAGTAATGGCTGCCTGAATAACAATAGACGTGTCATATTATTTGAATGGAGTGGTGTGTGTGTGCCTGTGCTCTCTGAGGGAACATTACTCACAGGTTCGCCGGGCTGTCCTCTCGGCCCCACGGGTCCGTCGGATCCCTGAAATAAATAAGAAAGAGGGAAAAACGCTATGAACACAAAAAATAAATCTCACGCCCGTGCGTCTCTCGGATGTAAACCGCGGGTCGGTTACATTTATATCCCCACAGACATTATCTGCGAAAATAGCTCATTAAGAAAATTCCCCGTCTGACAGATAAGGCTCAGCTCTCATCGAGCAAAGACTAATAGCCCGCGCTCTCAAACTTCACCCGCCCGTCTGTGCAGACTGATAACATCTTGATTGAGCGCCTATCTTTCATATTTTCACTCCTGTGTCAGGGATGCAACGCCTGGCTTTCATGTCTTTCTTTTTTGCAAATGTAACCTCGATACCGAGCGAACTCTGGCCAGCGTAGTGGAATTAAAAATTCAGCTGTTTATTCAGCAAAAAAAAAAAAAACCCTGCTTTGATCTGCAGTGCTTCAACCATCAAAAGTGTTCCATTTTTTTTGTTGTTGTGGGAAGGATTTTCTCACTTACCTCTGTGAGATTAAAGGACAATTTAGGAGAAACAAAGCACCGTGGTGTGTGTGTGTGTGTGTGTTCTGGGTAAAGTTTTAGACGGCACTCACCTTCTCTCCTGGCTCTCCGGCAGGCCCATACGGACCAGGCTTCCCTCTGTCCCCCTACAAGACAAACGCATTAGCTGCAAGCCTCCAGATATTTTAGTGCAGTGCAGCGTCAGGCAGATGCTGTCTGTCTGTCTGTCTGTCATCGCAGAAATCCCAGCAATCATCGTGATCATAATATGCAAATAAACATCTGCCTGGCGAAGGGCGAGGCAAGTCGTTCACAGGCGCCGCTTTAGCGCTGTTAGCGCCCAGAATGGCAGAATAAATACGGTGACATGTCACATTATCGAATTTGACTTACTCTATGTCCCTTGTTTCCTGGGAGACCTGGCAGGCCGTCAAACCCCCTGTCACCCTGAGAAGTAATAGAGAAGCATTAAACCTTGAAACACACACACACAGTGAGTTAATGTGTAAACATTAGCAGAATTGTCCTGAAAGTCTCCCCTGGCAGAGCCTTCCCATCTGCTCTCAGATTAGCTGTAGGTCTGCTAAAATGCTGTTTTGACTGATAAAGACTGGGCTGTTCTGTCAGAGCGGCATCAGGGGAGCCTGATTTATTTACTAAGCTCTTCCTGCAGCTGTGAGGTATCGAGTTGCCTCATTGTCAATACATATAATAAGCCGCGGGGCTGCAGCACGGCTGGAGGCTAACACTCGCGGAGCGGAAACGGTTCGTTATCGCACAAGACCTCGCCGCCTAAACGCGCGCCATGTCGCCGTGTGCGCGGTGGCGACCGGCATCAGTAATAATGGTGCAAAGTAACTTTCACACAGGAAAAGTCAAACCAAACTAGTCTGGGTGCAGCTTAACCAAAACCAAACTGATTCAGTTTTGATTATTTCTTTCACATTTAAGAAGCTGAATAATACTGAGGTATTGAAATTAAATGTTTTAGTTCAAGCTGCAGTGCATAACTTTTGGTGATTTTATTGTCTCTAACTGGTCTTTACGGACAGAAATGATCGTCACATGATTTGATTGCTGCGTCCTCTCCGTCAGGCAAAACTATCAGACCTGACTGAGGGAGAGTTTGCATCTATGAAGTCTATCCTGTGCCGTCCTGGTTTTTTCGAGCAGTAGATTTCACCCCTGACAGTTTTTGTGGACGCTTCTCTGCGTTTTCATTCAAACGCCGACCTGTTTCTCAGCGTGTATCCCCCCCCCACACACCAGTTATGACCCAGAAGACGCCTCGACAAAGAAGTATACGTCAAAAGCAATTGTCGTATTTTATGTAAAATAATGTCATTCATCGATGCCAGGAAGATTTATAGTTCAACAAGCTAAAACGAAGCATATCGCCACCTAGTGTAGCTAAAGCAGAGATACTACAATAAATCGAATGACAATAGTTGAATGAGGTTGAAACGATGAACAAATGATCATTATTCATTTAGGAAACAGAGTAAAAGCTGTTGGAAATATAAAAATTAAAGTGGCAACAAAGACACTGACTCTCCAGCTTCCTACAACAGCTCAAGTGAAATTACCGTAATAACATCATGTGGGCGTTGACGTGCAACCTCCCATCTTTCAGAAACAATTGGAATTTTTCCGATTGCACAAACCGTCGCATAATTACGGTGACGCGAAGTGTGCTTGTGCTAACGTGTCGTCTGCGACACGCTCGGGGTTAAAGGGTTAAGAGCAGTAACGAGTCATTATTTCATCACTGCTGTTTTACCTTCGAGCCAGTTTCACCCGGAGCTCCACGACCTCCGTCCACTCCTGCTCGACCCTGCGAGAAGTGAAACCCCGGTTACAAATAAAGCCTCACGTCAGCAAACATCGGTGTGCTCTCCACACGACATGCAGACACAGAGCTTTTTTTTCCCCAGCACAGACACCTGCACTGCTCAACACATCCCTCACCCTTTTTCCTGGTTTCCCATCAAATCCAGGAGGGCCTGGAGAACCACGTGGTCCCTGCGAGGGAGGAAGGATAAATGTGGAAAAAAACGAGGACAAAAGGAAATCAATTGTGTTATAAAAGAGACGGGGGGGGAAAGGGTGTGATGATGTAAGCCAGTGGCGAGGTGGAAATAATATGTGGTCTTACAGCAGGACCACTGTCTCCGCTGTCTCCTTTGAGTCCAGAGGGACCAGGAAGACCCTGGAAAAATGAAAACAAAAAGTCTTATTCAAGTGCGACAAAGGTGTGCAAAGGATTAAGTCACTGTAAAAATGTGGATTAACGATTTGCACGGTCAATTCCAAATGGATTCATAGAAAATCCTCTTTGCTGTACAATTTTGTCACATTGCACGTTTGAAGTAAATAAAGTGGAGCCCCCTGCCTGACAACGTGAGGACCTGCACCACTTCTATTCTATCTATTAAACCTATTAATATGACTATATGATTTATCTATTTAAAGCCAAATGTAAATATTTGTAGAAACATAAAATATTCAACATAAAGCACCTGCCGTTAATCCTGTAAATACATGTTAATAATAACTCATGTGATGTAAACTTATCGCCTTAATTAATTTATTAAGTAGCTATTTGTTACATTGTTTTACTATGACTATTATTGGGTTCTTTTTTGGTTTTCTTAGTGTAGGTGCACGTAAAAATATACATGTTTGCACACGTGTAAATATGTGGATGTACGTCTGTAGGTAAACATACAGATTTCCAAATATAAAAAGTTGAAAATGGTGATGAATTACCATTCATGACAATATGCTTAGTGTGTCATTGTTATTGTGAGAAAAACCTACAGTGATTTTTATTCAGAAATAAGATTATTATAATAATAATAATAATAATAAGATTCCACAGCTGAGCAGCATATTGACGGAGTCAGAGCTCGTGTCTGGTCGGCCAGAATGTGAAGCATGAGGTCAAAGTTCACACGAGCCCTTGAGCTATGATGCAAATTTGGTCAAGGACGGATGAGTGTCTCACCACTGGGCCCGGTCGTCCTGTGAGACCCATCGGACCTGGCGGTCCCTTCATGGACAGCTGGGGAAAAAAAACACATGCAACACTGGTGTTAAAGATATAATATGTAACATTTATGCATTAAAGTATCTAAAAAAAAAACACTTTAAATCCATAGAAATCTGTATTTAGATTGAAGCTAATGGACCATTTCATTGATTTTGTTGCCATCTGCTTTGTAGAGCTGCTGCTATAGTTTCCATAGGGTTTGCCTTTGAAAATGTCCATAAATCATAAACCTTTAACTGCTCAAACGTCGCAAACTTGCAGGCCATGGGCCACATGCGGCCCTCTTAATATCAAGCATGCATTTCTGTATGTTTTAGATTGATCTTGCATGATAAAAACATTTTTAGTGTAAACCATATCAACACAAACGCTTTTATTCTATAGAAAGATTGCTGTCATTGCTATATCGTGATGGAAAATCGTCATGTCATTTTTTCACTTGACTGACCCCCTCCTGTCCAGACAACATGGTCATTGGCGTTTGTGACCCCTGCTCTAAATGTACTCAGTAAGTATATGTTTTAGAATAAAAGCCATTTTTGGGGTAAAACAAGCTGATCACTGTGCGGTGTAAGCAACCTTAACACGTAACATTTTAAAAGCTGAAAAACAAAGCGGGAAAAAACCACCAAGAGGATGCGTCACATCATCATCCCACGTTACTCCCCGATGTCATCAGACTCGGTCTTTTGTTATTGTTTTCATTGCGAGACAGAGACAGAGACACCTAGAGGCAGTAATTATACACTCTGTAGTTAAAATATGGCTTTTATTTAACCTGTAATCTATTAAATGTATATTATTTAACCGGTAATTAGTAGTTTAAGTAGATTTAATTGACAGAAAAGTAATAATAATGCAAATGTGTAGCAGATTAACACAGAGTGACAGCATTACAGATCACTATTTATGATTTTATGGCGTTGAGGGGCTTAGTATTTAAAATTGTGTGAATAAAAAAAGTAGATGGTTACATTTCCTGAGCGACTTGCTCATGACAACACAGCGCTGTGTACCTGAGCCTGCTGCAGGATGGCCTGTGCCTGTGCTTCCTGTGGAGACACTGCTGGTCCCTTCTGGGAATCACCTCCATACTGGAACTGGAGGCAGTGGAAGCAAGAAAAAAGAAAAAAAAAATCAGTTCCCAGTGTTCCAATGAAGCTCAATCACACAGCCCCCCCTTGTGGTCGTACCGCGACACCACACTGGGGGGAGAAAAAAAAAAAAAGGCATGAGATTGTTTTGCCCTCAAGTGAGCTTTAAATCTCACCGGCAGCATCAACAGGGTTCCTGGAGGACCTGGAATCCCATCAGCCCCAGGAAGACCAGAACGCCCTGGAGGACCCTGGAAACAGAAGACAGAGGTAAACATCTGTCAAGTACAGCACATATACTGTATATAGAGAGTGTAGAGAATATTAGACGTTCTTTGACACCTCTGTTTGATCAGTTATGAAATGTAGTCCAATAAATAATAGTTATTCTATAGAATAATGAAAGCTTTTATGAAATTGACATGAGTAGAAACCGCGACAGGTACATCACTAAACATGGAGAAGTGAATGTGGACAGACGCCGCCCTCACCTTCCTCCTGAGTTATAAAATGAATCATTATTTTTTCATTGTTCCTTCCTTCCTAAAGCTTTATTTCATGAACATATCGGCCCAGATAATACACAGGAGTTACAGACGCCTGAGCAGAAAGGATTATTCAAACTCTAGATAAAGAACTGGACAGGTGAGTGAGAAAGAGGCGGAGTCACAAACCAGCGACCTGCACCTAACGGAAGGTGTGTCCTGTTACACCTATTTTAATTTTTATCTTTAGGAACAAAATGCATTTATTGCGTGGGACTAAAAGTATGATGAGCCTGAACGCCACCGAGACCCACAATCATCCCCAACGGAGTGTGTTCCATTGTGACGAATCACACACACACACACACACACACACACACACGCAGTATGAGAATCAGGTCAAACATGTGTGAGTCAGCTTTGGTCACTGAAGATCAGCAGGTTGAGTTCAGGGAACCAGGACATTGTGTTCACATCGCTTCAGAGACATGGGTCAAAAAACTGAAGTCCAACAGAAACCGATGGATGGAAACCAACCAGCTCTAAATCCTAAACAACACTCACCACTTCACCAGGATCTCCCCAGGGTCCTGGAGGTCCTGTTGGTCCAGCTGGGCCAACGAGTCCCTGTGAAGAAGAAGAATGTTTTCAATGACATTCTACTTCAGTATCAAGAAGGTTTGAAATCCACAACTGACAATAATCCCTTTGTATTGTTGCTTAATTGTTACAAGCACTTATCCACTGTAGTCTGGATTTAAATCATTCACTGTTGTCACCAGGATTCAGTGTGGACATTGTCTGGTTTCCAGACCCCAGATTATCTAATGTAGCCGGAGATCTCTCTCTTAGCCTGCTGTGTCCTAATATGGGCTCACTCGAACATTGTTCAGAACTCGAGCTGCAGCTAAAGATTATTTTCATAATCGATTCATCTGTCGAGTATTTTCTCGATTAATCGTGTGGACCATAAAAATATCAGAAAACCTGGTTCATCAAACTTGGAAATGGTGAAGTTCTCAAATGTCTTGTTATGTCCACAAACCAAAATGATTCACTTTTTATGATTTCATTTAAGAAGCTTAAACAATCAGAAATCTAGTTTTAATCATGAAAAAAGCTTAAAACCGATGATCGATTATCAAAATAGTTGTCGATTAATTTAGTAATCGATAAGTCGATTGATTGTTTTCAGCTCTATTCAGAACATATCCAGAGATTTGGTAGCCAGTGAGCCAGGGGTGGTGGCCATCTTGCACCGCCATGTTTCAAACAGACAAACTAACTAAGTTTCGCCAGGAAGGAAGAACAACGTCTTTTTTATAGATTTTATAGAATAGATTTTATAGAACACACTTGGACCATTAAGTGTCATTTGTGGGTCAAACGCCAGCGTGACTCTCACCACACAATACCACACGTGCTCCATTATACTGAACCATGTAAAAATAAGGAATCATTGTTTTCTCTCTCTTTCGCATCATCGACAGGAAGAGTTGGCTCTTACCTGTGGCCCTGGTAGACCTGGCGGTCCCCCCACTAACATACCCTGGAGACAAGCAACACACAGAACAGTTAATACCCACAACAAAAGCTACTAGACTATGCATGAATTGCCTCCAGCAACTCACCGGCTCAATAATAGCTGGCTCTCCTTTCTGGCCTTTCTCTCCTCTGGGTCTGGCCTGCGGTGGAGAAACAGATGAGAAGAAGAAGTAAGATTGTGCCTGATATAAATCAACACAGGCAGCTGAAGACGAGGCCACTCATTTGAGCGTATACGACGTCACCGGGAGGATTTACTGTACCTCTCCATCCCAAGTGTCGGCTCCCTCTCGCTCCGCGAAGCCAAATCCGTCTCCGTCCGAGTACGCTTCGTATTCCTCGTAGTCTGACTCGGTCTCGTTCTTGTAATCGTCATATTCAAGAACCTGTGGGATCGTTTTGAGGAAAACTCCCATCAACCATCAGCGGCGTTTTACACGCCGAGGTGATGACGTTTCCTGTAGAATGCGCTCACCTCGTAATCTGTCACATTGGGGCCCACGGTTACCATGGCAACTGAGAGGTCATCATACAGAGCATCATCGGTGTACTCCTCCTCCGCCACTGGCTCCTTCGCCGGTTTGTCCTCCTGTGAGCCGACACGCGAGCTTCAATAAGTTACGGATGATACGTAACAGGGGACATTAAGTGCTTCTTGGAACGTTCCGTGATAAATGTTATGTTGGATTTCATGGAAATGTGCTGGTTATCCAGGTCAACAGGTGTGCAGTTAATGACATCGCTGCAGCGGCGCTGCTGCCGTGTGAGTGCCAGAGCCACAGGAACAGCACGGACGTGGACCATGTTTACTTGGCATATTAGACAAACGACAAACATGAAGGAGAAAACATCCCGTGTTTGTTGACGTGCGAACTTTAGATTGGATTTTTAACGGGCGTGGAATATTAATGGTTTGATTTAAAGGTCCAGTGTGAAAGGTTTAGCGGATGAAACGGAACACATCCTCTCCACAAGTGCATTTGTGTGAAATAATCACTTTTAATTCAAATTCATTTTGGGTTTTTTTGTGCGCCAACATAACACCCTCCACTAGATGGTGCACGCTTGGTAAAGAAAGACAGAGCGGAGCAATCTGCAGAGTCACCATTAGATGTCACTCATTCTTACACACTGAACCTTTAAATCGTTTAGTGGACGGATGCTTTCTCCATGTTTTCTGGGTGGTGGTGATTAGGTTGATGCTGGTTAGTGCTGGTGGTGGAAAGCGACTGGTGAGGGAGAGGAGGTGCTCACTATTGTTAGGAGGTATTAGAAGGGGTGATTAGGCGAGGAGAGGGAGGCAGGGAGGGCATCTACAGGCAGGTGTTTCTACCTCCGCAGTTACCACTGGTTCGGGCAGCGCACTCAGCGCCACAGTGGGGGCCCCGGTTGTGGCGTCAGGTTGGTGTGTGGGCACCTCCGTGAGCGCCTCTGCGAAGACTTCAGAGGGAAGAGGGACAGATTCTTGGGTGCTCTCGATTTCGGGTACCTCCGTGGGGCGGAAAGGCTCCTGCGACAGAAACTCGGGCAGCGTCGTGGAAACTCGTAGAAATCCATCCTCGAGGAGGACCTCCTCTTCATGCTTCTTCTTCCTGGATCCCTTCTTTCTGCCCTTGCCTTTGCGTTTGCCCTTGTCTCTCTTCTTTTTGTTCTTCTTGCCCTTCCTGTCCTTTTTCGTCCCGTCCTTCGCTTCGTCCGGCTGGGAGCTTTGCATGAAGGCATCAGAACTAAGTGGAGACTTCTTTTTATGCAAATGAGGAGGGGATCATTTGAAGCCACGGTGGGGGGGGGGAGAGAAAACAGACATGTTGTAAATAAAAGTACAAATCGAGAAAACAGGAAGGTGACATTTCTGAAATATTAGGCGTCTGAGAAGCTCAGCAGGAGAGTGTCTGTAAATAATTGAGCTTAATTATGATTGAGCTTCAGCCTTTTTCCTTTTTTTTGGACATTGATTTTTTTTTTTTAAATGTATGTTGAACAAAACGAAAATAAACTCATTCATTTACATTCTGCTGAAGAAGACCTGCAACTAGTCGTTTGGGACCATTAACTCCTCGAGGGGAAAATGTTTACTGACGTTATAAATCAAGAGTGAATTAGAAGGTAGTGTTCCCATAAACGAGTGAAGCAGGGGGCGACCTCTTTCTTCTTATTAACTATTTATAATATACACAGCCTTTTGGCTGGATAGAGAGGTAAACAAATATATATTTCACAACTTTTTGTATGAATTAGCTAAAGAAACAAACACAGAGTGACTTCCTTTCAGTCAAAGCCGAAAAAGACACGTTTGCTGATAGTAAGGAGGTCACACAGTGCACGCTCCTGCACAAATTCCCAGTCACATCATTCCCTCGGCCTCCAGAGTGATGACTCTCGTGTCAGAAATGTGAACGTGCGTCCACTTCCTCCGTCTGTGGAAAACATCACTGATGTGATCTAGATCCACTTGTAAACAAGGTCGTGGAGTAAAGGCAGAGTGATGGGAAGTGGGTCAGTGGGGTGACAGATGTCCACATGATCTGGAGACGCAGCTCAACATAACATAAACGCCAGCTGGGTGATGATGGAAAATGGCCTCGCGCTTTAACATCAATGGACCGCGCACGGAGCAGCGGCAACGTAGCGCCGTACGAGCGCACGATGGTAACAATTCATACCTGTGATTGATTCCAATACGTCGATGCATACCTCAGGAGGGGAAGGAGCTCCTTTATCACGTTTGAGTTACGAGTGTGTGTTCGTGTCACGTTTGAAAGAAGACATTCGACGGCTACAGTCGCTATAAATTATACGCGCCGGAGTCACTGTGACACACGGCAAGCTTTATTGATACGCACACTGGTGCTCAGTTTCACCGTGTGGGCCGTGAGTTCATCACTGTGTTTAAAGATGATGAGGAAACAGAGGATTATTCTTTTCAAAACATAAAAAGAAAAGATTGAGCGTTAAGGTCAGTGAAACTAATCATATCCCTGTATCCACCACTTTCATTGGAGCTGCTCCAACCTTTGGTCAATTCTTCCTTGTCCAACACCAAAACCGAACCATTCAACTAAGAGTGGAGACAATTTGCTCTGTCGTGTTGGAGCAAATCCTGCAAAAACACACACACACACAGAAAAAGACAAACCTACAAACAAAACAGCGCAGAAACTTCTGAGGTAGCAATAAAAAAATAACACAACAACACAAGCAATGACTCTGCAGATAATACAGATGATGTATGACACAAATGATCCGTCAGAATGGATTTTTCTTTTGTTGTTGTTGGTGGTCGTCGCAGTCGTCGTACTAACCTCCTGCAGATGCAGTGCTTGGCTGTTGTAGGGCAAAGCAGAGTCACAGTCTGGTATGTAGTTTACACAGTAGTTGGCGGCGTCCTCTGCGTCCCGTGCGATCAGTAGTTGCTGAATTTCCCCCTGGAATAAACCAGACGGAGACAGAGACACGGATCAAGTGTCAGACACACACACACACACAGGAGACGCTGAGTGATCAACAATGAGGAAGTGACACAAAGATTGTGTAGCACTGGCGACGAGTAAAAAAACATCACTTACAAAGGTTCGCTGACATCATTGGACTCAAAAAATTTCATCACAATCTTTCGGCAAAACGTAAATGGAGGGAAGTGAGCTTTGTTTTCCCGCCTTACAACAGAAGTGACGCAACAACACAACTCTGGAAAACTGGAGACCAATTTCTGTGTGACACAGAAACATGAACTAAAAAAAATAAAAAAAACTAGGAAGTTTCTGAAAGAGAAACTAGGAGAATAAATTTAATAATGTCAGTATCGGCAAGGGGTTTAAGGGATTGCCTCAGGTCAGCTGTCGTATATGAAGAAGACTGTGTTTGTCTCATAAAGTGAAAGACACTCAGGACAGAGAGCTATCTATCTATCTATCCATCCATCAGAGTAAATAAGCAGCAAATTTGTTCTTCTATGTGTACTTCAGTGTTATGTAATGTAATAATAATGTAATTAAAAAGCTTTAAATTTAAGGACAATTCATTAAGTCTACCTTCATTGAAATTAAAGCCTTATATTCACCCTGTTCACCTACTATTTAGGGATTAAAAAGTGGCTTTTTGACCCTTTACACTCATTAAAACCTGCCAGTTTCACTCGCCGTGAATGAGGGTGAAGTTGGGTGGGAGGAGATCGGATTTAAAACCCTCATACACTTTTAAATCCAATGCTATGTGCTTTGAATTTTGAGGGACGCTCGATGCTCCAGCATCGTCGGTTGCCCTGTAGCTGCAGCTGCACAGCAGAGAGACATCTCGCAAGAATATGACAACCGGCGAACGGCACCCGGCGCCATCACTATGACAACAAGGGAAGTTTGCTGCATGTGGACGTAAAGCAAAGTTTCATACAGTGAAACATCAAGACGTCACAGCTGGAACAAGTTTCCTCAGTCGAGGGGAGCTCTGGCTCGGCTGTTTGCACAAAACAGGCAAACCGCTCCGTCTCACATCTTTGTCAGGGCCTTTCCCTTCCCACTGTGCCCTGGAGTCATCGCCGGTGTGTACACGCAGACAGACAGACAGACAGACAGACAGACAGACAGACAGCAGTGCTGCTGAGCCCACAGTCTCTGATCAGTGGCTCCTTCCTTCTGTCCACATTATATTATGACATACTGATCCTCATGGTGCAGAACATCACTTGTTGTTTAAGGGAGAACTGATAAACTGAGGCAAAGATGCAACTTATAATACAATAAATATGGATATAATGAGACTATAATATAATATAGATAATGAGATTGTAAGGAAATCCTGGTCAAAATAGTCACACGTGTGTTTATTTGCAGGCCATCTAGGACCTGGACTCAGACTCAGACTTTTAACCTTGAACCCTGTTCTCATGTTTTGTGACCCAGACTCACGCGAGACTGCGAGACTCAGTGACTCTGTGTGTGATTGAGTCACAATCTTCCTGTGGGGCCGGAAGCAAACGGAAGTTTACAACAAATAAAGTATACAGTTAAACAGAACAGTCCATTGATGCTCCTCATGTGCTTACAGAGAAACACATGCTCACAACCAAAACCACATGACCGCCGTCAGACAGAAATCATGACCACGAAACAAAAATATGACTCCAACAGACGGCGGCGGAGCCGATGTGTTGAAATGAGTGTTAAAGATATGCTTAATAAGCGCGGTTTCAACATACTGATGACACTGTGCCAAAACCTTTCCCCGATTCCAGCACAAACCCGACACAGAAAGGTCTGAATTTCCAAATTCCAAACAAATAAACGCTGGGCTGGATCTTATCTGAGCAGCAGTCAGCAGCAGCAGCAGCAGCAGCAGTCAGCAGCAGCAGTCAGCAGCAGCAGTCAGCAGCAGCACAATCAGACCAGGTTTGATGTTTGCTTTGCTGCAGTGTCGAGTTTGAGCACCAAACGTCTGCGGACATTTCGTAGACAATCTGGAAGCAATAAAAGACATTAGTGGCTTGACCACAGTCCCCATGCTCCCACGCTGAGCTCCCACGCTGGGAGAAACTGGACCGGAACACTGGCCTCCTCCCCGAGAACCAGGGCCTGGGAACAGAGGCCCAGAGGTCAGCCTGCGTGTTCTCTCCTCCCCTGGCACCAGCCTCACCCGCTGTATAACCTACACAACTCAACAACGCTAAAATATGCACGGCCCGAAATAGAAACCCCTGGCTATAAACCAGAGGAGTGAATATTTCATCACTGATTAATCGATGAGTGGTGAAAATGTTGAGAAAGAATGTCCCGTCGGCATTCCCCCGGAAAAAAAGCATGTGTTTTTTGCCCACACAGCCCCAAAATATTCAGTTTACTGTCATAGATACTTGTTTATATTTTGAAATAACAAACCAATTTATCCATCATCAAAATAGTTGGCGATGTCAGGGGGGCGACAGACGGATTTAAGGACACAGATGCTTTTCCTCAGTGTCCTGCTGAACACTCACACAGTGTGTAGATTTGTGTTCTCTGCAGTGTTTGCACGACAAAATAACGCAGTTTGCACTTGTTTGTCCAATCACCATGACGCTGCGTCATCACTGACTCACAACTGAGTGACTGTTGCACTCCCCGAAATTCATATATATTAAAAGAAACTGCACATTTGAGTGACTGTAAGGAGTACAGTGTGGGGTTAAGTGACCAATTTTCGTGGTAAACCTATTAGTCATCAAAACAACTGCTGAGTCATCGTCAGAAGCCTCCACATCGCACGATGGGAGGGATTTTGAAGTGTGGCCAACGAGGCCACAAGAAGACGTGTTTCTTCTCTTAAGTGGAGGATAATTTGAAAAATTGAAAAGCGGACCCGTGTTTGAGGAGGGAGTGGCAACAGATGTTGCGTTAAAGTCAGAATTATACTCTCGCTGCTGGGTTAAACGTAAAGAATCACACGATCCCTCTCCATGGTAACATTACACTATCTCCAGCCAGCTCTAGCTGTATTATCACTTTATCTTACCTTTGTTAATGGATAAAGATGATATCATTTAGGGAGGGAGGGATTTAGAATTGACAGTTTTGTCTCAGTGTGTGAGGAAAAAAAAAACCCCCGACAATGTCCGTAACGCGGCGCAAAATCCCGCAGGTGTGCAACACGAGAGGAAAGTGTCAAGCAAGTCTTTTATCTGCACTAAAAACATAATTTCACTTGTCAGTCACTTGACACTTTCACTACGGCTAATTGTCGCTCGACAGAACTTAACAAGTCGAGAAATGTCTTCAACGTAAGCTGCAGGGAGAAGTTGCAGACGTCTCCGTGTAGCCACGCCCCCTCCAGGAGGCTCTTTCAGGGGCCAAATCCCAGTGCATTGTCCTAATGGATACAGTTGCCTTGTTATTTTCTATTGAAGATATATCAGGGAAAACAAACAACAAAACATGATCCATAAACTGTAAATATGATATGCAACCGGTTCAAAGGAGATGTCCACAACCACTGTCATGTGACTCCTGTTGGATGATACCAGCTGTCAATCACACTGGTGTCCATATCTTTATCCTCACAATTTAAAAGAAATTGGACAAAAAGTCTTAATTTCTCAATAAAATGCTTACTGGTGTTGAAATACACCATTTTTTCCATTCCAACACAGTTCTTTTAGCCAGTGGAGTCGCCCCCTGGTGGAGAGTCAATATACTCTCTCTTTTAACTTCATTTCACTGAGGAAACTTTGTGTACGCCGTCTTTGATCGGCACAAATGTCCGGTTAGGTTGGTTAATGGTGTAAAAGATTGTATCCGACTGATTTACAGCATTGTATTGGAAATAAAACAGTGCTGTGGAGCCATCCCTAAATGGAAGCAGAGAGAATGGAGTCGGTCAGTGCATCCGTTGGACCAATGGGGGATTGATTGCTCCAGTCTGACAGTTGAAGATCAATCATCGACATGGAGACAGAAAACTCCTACACTAGCGCGTTTTGCGCAAGAAAATCTGACCGCGATCTCAACATGAGGAGAGTCCAGAATACATCACTCCTGAAGTGTCGTGCGATGGAGAAGAAATCAGCCTCAAAAGGTCACGGGGAGGAGAAGTTATTGACTAAAATTAGTAGGTGTTCACCTGTGGGGGCCGAGAACATCTGTTTTTCTTCAGGTGAAAGTGGAGCAGGCTGTGGTTTCTGGCTATTAGGGCAATAGGGAGTGATAACAATCCTCCCTCAGCAGTTTGTCAAAGAATAACTACAGCCTCGTTCCTCCACGTTTCTGCAGACTGTAGAATATTCTTCGGACAGTGAGCGAAAGCAGAATTGGAAAGATCATCTTTTTCCTTAGACCTCTATCTATATTTCATAATCTTTCTTTGCTCCAGTGCTGATGAGGCGCAGAGCCCCCGGGCACGGCACCGAGGACGGGGGCTTGAACTGATCTCCATTTCATGCTGTGGGCGAGAGATTTAGAGTGGAGCCTCATTGGTAATGACAGTGGAGCAGGGGTTGCATACTGTCATGGGAAGCACACAGAATGACTTGTGGCACCAAAAGGTTTCTACACCAAAGCGGGCAAAAAAAGAGAAGAATTGGAATCCCTCCCAGAGTTGAGATGAAATCTGACTCCCCCATGTTTTCCCTGCATATTGATACAAGTGTCAACACATTCTCCACGGGCTTTAAAAAGGATCAAGAGATGAAAAGGTTTTCAGGTAGATGCAATTTCATGCAGTTAAAACAAGAACTCCATCTGTGTCTCCCGCTACTGTTATGACCATCAAGAGACACGGCACTGTCTGACATGTTCTCCCTTTAATGAGCCCACAAAGAAATATATATATATATATATATATGGATTTTAAATGTGAAAGGAAAAGGCGGGGCATGTCCGGACATGCACTTGATTGACAGAGGAGTCCGCTCATCCTCCAGCCTCTTCAACTGAGGTTAAAGTATTTCCCCAAAAACTGCAGTTTACATTCTGCTCGTCTCCCTGTAGACAGTAGACTCCACAGATCAGATCATGTGACGTGTGTGTTGCAGTGAGGTGTGAGAATAGAAACCAGCAGAGCGGATTCATTAAAGCGAAATTCAAAAGTCAGGACATGAATCGTTCGTTCAGATCGATACGAGCGGTCAAAGTATGACTGGTTTTGCATCGGCGACGTTAAAATCAATGACTGATTTGTATCAGTTCATTTTTACACTCCTACACGGGGGAACTGAGTGGAATGAAAGTGTGACTCTCAACGAAACACTCATTTGTTCCGGATTGAAATCCCAGTTCAGTGAGGCACATGTTCCTCCAGAGTCTGTGTGGGTTTTCTCTGGGTGCTCCAGCTTCCTCCCGCAGCTCAAAGACATGAGGGCTGATGTTTGGGTAACTGGAGACTCTGACCTGACCGCAGCTGGGTGTGTGTGTATGCTGCTGCTGTGATGGTCTGCTGACCTGTCCGGGCCTGTCCCCTGCTGTAACGGCCGCTGGGATCTGGCTCCCGATTTCAAGAGGTACAGATGAAGGAGAAGGTCCTACCTCGAACACGTGTTCGTCCAGCAGTCGCGTCCCAAACACCGTGACGCCCTCCGTGCTGACGACGGCATTGTCCCCTCGCAGCAGATCCAGTGTCTCTACCTTGTGACAGTCCAGGTAGAGGGTCACGGACTTGTTCTGCACACTGTAGGCGATCCGGTGCCATCTGAGAGGACAGAGGCACAACATACTGTTAGTGAAACACAGCAGTGAAAGTATGCAGTGTCTACACTACACTGACTGGAAAGATAAAGTTTTCACAGGTGGTCCAAACACGAACAGCGTCTCAGCGATTACTGTGGGAAAGTAGACAACAACCATCTCCACAAGCCTTTATATCAGAAAGACATAGAGATCTTCAAGATTTGATGCTAGTACAACACATTTTACACAACTATGACGTGGATGAATGACAATCTAGACAAAGCTGCAACCTAATGTTTGTTGATTTTTATTATTTTTGTGTCCTGAGCTTTATATATAGCACAGTTACTTCCTGTGTTTGGGGGTGGGGGTGGGGGGGCCTGTCCGCCCTGCTTTCCCACACTTATAGACCCCGAGATTAAATATGAAAGTCCTGCCAATCAGGAGAGTCTTTGAAGCCAAGCATCGTGAACTCTCGCTTAACTCCAAAACCATCATATTCCCGCTAAGGTCAATCAAGTTTGAGTCCTTTGAACTGAACTGCAGAAATGTGAGGCCCAACTTCATTTTTTTTTTTTTTTAAAGGGGAAGTTGCAAAAGCCAAACTTTCACGGAGCTATTGAATCTCTTTGGTTTGGTTGATTAACACTGAGAAGTTAGGACCCACTTTCCGTCGGCGAGATTGATCTTCTTGAAGATGGGGTAAATCTCCGGTGGCGGTTGCCCGTGTTGATCCTCGTAAAGGAAGACCGGCGAGCGGCCCACCTCCAGCCCCAGCTGCTGCACGCCCTGGTCATCGTACACCGAGAGCAGGAAAAACTGGGAGCCCTTTTTAGCTCGAAGCGTGGCCATCAATGAGAAGGTCTCAGGAAATGTGGAATCTGGCAAAGGAGAGGAGAGAGGAGAGGAGAGAGGAGAGGCGTCGCTAAGTTATACAAGAGAGAGCGCAGCAGGGGGGCTGACATTTTTATAACATGATTGCACCACCTGCTGCCAGGGAGCCCTGAGTGAAGATGATAATGATGAAGGAAAAATATTGCCCGTGAAAGCAGAGCGCGCCCACGAGGCAGAGTTCAGATTTGTCAAAAGGTTTCACTGAGAGAAGAAAGTGACACATTTAAGTGCCGTTTCGGGAAATTCTCACAGCTGGATGTGACGGTACCCAGGTTTTTATTGAAGCCGGTTAGTGAATGTTAACCAAATTCTCTAACAATGCAGTAAAAGGAAAGGCCCATTCATGGAGTAATCGGCGACGTGAGCAGCAGGTGCTCAAAGGTTGGGTGGATAACGATGACTTGAGTTAAGAGCAGCAATAGCAGTTGATACGTGAAGTGATATTTGGTAGAAAAAAAAGGTAGGAGCGGTTTCAGTCGCACGATTTCTAAACCTCATCCTTTAGACGCTTATAGATTACAACATTTCTAACTGAACCAGGGTAAAAATAAAAGTCCTCCTACCAGGGAAGAGCTGCTTGGTGGGAGCACTGAGTTGAATCTTTTTGTCCACCTTATAGGCCAGGTCCGTCTCCTCCGCCCCCTTCCTGCTGGTGCAGAAACCGGCCTCCAAGGACACGCCCTCCATGTTCTCTGACAGCTCCAGCACTCGCAGAACATCAATGGGATCAGCTGACGGGGGAGGGGGGGGGTTGAACAGAACAAACAATGAACCATCTGCATATGAATGTCGAGCAATTTGATAAAAGAATTGAAGGGTTTTATGCTCAAAAGACGAAACTTTAAACAAGATATTGCATACATACTTATATATGAATAAAATCATGTTTCTATTGTAAGGGGGGGGGCAGAGACTGTGGCAGATGGTACTTTGAGTCACGTCAGACTCAGTGTGACAGCACTTTGTTGTCTGGCTTGGTTAAGTGCTGGTTGTTAGTGAGCTGAAGAGCAGGGTTTAGTGCGGCTCAAAGCCGGTCTTAAAGTGAGGAGGCTTCTTCTGCT
Source organism: Solea senegalensis (assembly GCF_019176455.1). NCBI lineage: Eukaryota > Metazoa > Chordata > Actinopteri > Pleuronectiformes > Soleidae > Solea > Solea senegalensis. Next base: position 4,840,801 of record NC_058038.1, on the reverse strand, counting down.
TCCTAGCAGTCGGAAAGAGACGAGCTCCTCGGAGATGTGGCGGCAGGTGGCCAAGCTTCTGTGGCTGTTATTACAGGATGGGGTGGTCCGCAGCCCAACCCCTAATCCGACTGCGGCACACCTGACAGCTGACACCTGCACACTGTTCACCACTGCTCATTTATCACAGTTTCATTTCTTCAAAGATTCCCACTGAGGATAAAAGAATTCCATCCATAGGAATCCAATTTCATACTAAAGCCTCAAAATGTATTTGAAGGTTTCAACGGATAACGTCATTGTATTTGTTTCCCACGCAATTTCTTTTGTTTTTGGCTTTTTTCTAAAAATGCATCTGGAAACAAGCGAGAACAAGCCAAAAAATGTGCCGATAAACAGACAATAGAAAAGATTATCATGACACAAATCAGTTGAAATTGATCATTATCATAAATAATTCCTTTGTCTATTAGTTTGTTTTATGTGAAAGTAAATGAGGCCAAACTGTCAGACATTCCATTAATTTGACATTGGGATTTGACGACATGGTCAACAAAGCTATTTCAATAAAAAAGTTAAAATTGGTCTTTCGGCCGACGAATCAGTGTGCAGTCACCAGAAAAAGGAGAAAAGCGCCTGTACATAGTTTCTATTTTTTGGCCTGTTTTTGGACATTGAGACAAAAAGTCAAAAAACTTTTCATTTTCTGGCCCTTTTATGGTTAAAATAAGCAACATATTGCTGAATTAATGGGTTAGGACTGGGCTACATGGGCTAAAATGTTATCACGACACCATTATGATGCGTGTGGTCCGTGAAGGTTCTCAGTCGTCCAGGTCGTCCTCAGAAGTTACCCCGTCGCTGTAGCGTTTCCAGCTAACAGAGGCTTGGATGAGAGGTGAGACGCCTTGAAAGCTACAGCTGTCCACTGATGACCTCTTCGACTGCTCACATGGGCGCAGCAATCCAAACACGACAGAGCGCCGCAGCGACGTACACGCCATACGTCTGGCGTGACAACACGACTCGCGGGGGATCAGATATAAACACAGATGTACTTCTGGCGATCACGTTTGAACAGTCTGTTTCCACTTTAAATGTAAGATTTAGGTTTATTTGTAATGAGGGCAGTTACTGTTCCCCGAATAGATATGACGTTTGTTTGATTGGTGGGTTTCTCTCACAGCACTTGTGCGTGCACTTTATTTTGCAGTGAGCTGGTTGTGTTATTAGATATCTTGTTGATAAAGTGCTGCCATAAGCACTGGGCAGGATCAGAGCTTTGTGAGCGGCCAGTCTCTCACCAGCTGCTGAAGAGAGCCTATTTGGAACCACTCCACACTCGGCATTCCAGGAATCTGAAATGGGGATCCTAAACCCAAATTGCCTCCTGTGTTGAGCTCCTACTGCTCGTACACAGCTCGCCTTTTATTCTCCTCGTTAATTAAACATGTGGAGAGAGTTTAGCCTTGCCCAGACGTTGATTGCGGAAAAAAAAAAACACCTTGTTACATTTTATGACCTTATTTGTTTGCATAACAGTATTGAAAGCTGCTTTGAGAGCTCGCCCTCTCCGTTTCCCCCCCCCAGCATCACAACGGGGCTGCAAATAGGTTAATCTGTGAATTAACAGTCAGCCTTTAATAACAGAAAACATCAGGTAGAGATTTTAAAGGTATTTAAGACCTCCGGAGGTTTAAATCTGAGTCATAAATAAACCGTGTGTGTGTGAAGTTCTTGGCACTGCACAAAATGGCAACAGTAAATGTTCACCCACATACATTTAACGAGAATAAATGATTGTAAAAATACATTTTATGTGCTCTAGTCATCACGATGATGAAGAGTTATCTTTGTCATAACCTACATTTAACAGCCACTTTATTAGGTACACCAGTTCACTTAACACTTAATACTATAATAATGATAATGATAACAATACATGGTATTACGGTAATATCATCTTTTTCTGGTGGTAATAACAAATCAATAGTGTGGTAATAAGGGGTTAATTTTACACTAATACCACGTAATTTCCAAAAGCAAAACCCAGGTAGTCGCTGGGTAATGAGGATTCAAGTGGGCTACCATCAATTAAGTTGCCTTCACATTATTATATTTGGGAATTATTGTTAATTACCATATCATAATTAGTAATTAATCCTCCCTTATATTGTATATACATATAATTGTTATTACCAAGCTAATACTTGGTGATTGCACCAGAAATAAGATGGTATTACCATGATATTACCTTACTGTCAACATATAGTGTATTACACTGTATTGCTGTATTGTAAACAGAAATAATCAGTAATCATATGGCAGCATCTCAACACATTGAGACGTGAAGTCATGGTGAAGATGACTTTTAGTTCAGAATGAGGAAGAACGGGGATTAAAGTGACTGTCGGTCTGAGTATTTCAAAAACCGCCGATCTACTGGGATTTCCATGCACAAGCATCTCTGTTAGTTCGTTTTCCATCTGTCTGGAAAAAAGAGTGAGCAGCAGTTCTCTGGGAGAAAATGACTTGTTGATGCCAGATGTCACCCGGTGACGGGACAACCTTGTTCAAGATGACAGAGAGACCACAGTGATTTCAAATAAGCACTCGTTACAATCGAGGTATGACGAAGACCATCTGTGAATGCACAACACGTGAAGCCTCACAACAGATGGGGCGACAGAAGCAGAAAACTACGCCAGGTCACACCCCTGACACTTTACAGCGTGTCACATACACGTAATCTGTAATTATGAGTATAATCTGCCTGATCAAGGGTTTGGAACGTTCTAGATTGAGAGTGCGTAACTCTCAGAGAGGCTGTAGAGCCATATTGGTAATAAATCGGTTTATGTATTAGAATATTTGGCGCAAGCACATCGGTTTTCATATCTCATGAGTCAGGATGACGATCGTTTGCCAATTTTTGGGTTGTGTACTGGCAAGAATCTGGAGACAATATTATACTGTATATTGTGATAGATGTAGAAACTATAAGCAATATCGGGATTCTTATACCCCAATAATAGTCCACTCTTTATAGTATAAATAACAATGTCATATGAATACAAAAAATACATTTATCATTCTCTAGTAAGAAGAGGGGCCACACGGTTGGTGTAGGGGTTAGCATTCTTGCCTTTGCAGCAAGAAGACCCGGGTTTTGCGACCCGGTTGGAACAAGGACCTTTCTGCATGGAGTTGGCATGCTCTCCCCGTGTGGGCGTGGGTTTTCAACGGGTTCCTCCCACAGTCCAAAAACATGCAACATGGGGATCAGGCAAATTGGACACTCAGAACTGACTGTAGGTGTGAGAGTGCGAGTGAATGGTTGTTTTGGCGAAGTGTCCATAATGCGGTAGAAAGTGGATGGATGGATGGATGGATGGATAGTGAGAAAAGGGTAAGAGAGACAAACTATCGAAGGTCTGCTGCCAACTACTGGTTGGAGGGAAAAATCCAACACGGAACAACTTATTTCCAAAACATCAATACAATGCTTTAAAGCATCAACACAGTGCTTTGGATTATCAATATTTCATATTCATTTTCATTCCTACAGGCCAAAAAAATCCCCTACTTTGCACATCATACAGCAGACTTGTCCTAAAAAACACGTGTGTCGAGAAGATGTTTGGATGAGAGCCTCAAAAGTAGAGTTCAGTGCTTAAAACTCGACTCGACATTTAGATGTGAGATGCTTTTGCCTGCTGCACATAACCAGGCAGTAAAAGAAAACCAACCCGTGAAACATGAAAACAGATAACATCTGCACTGGCATCGCAGCATCTGCAAAGACAAAGACTTCAGTCCCCGTTTGAAACACTCCTTGTAACCATGTCGTGGTTCATCACGTTAAGTTATCTTGGAGAGAGATTTATTCTCCGTCTAACATCACACAACATGATGTGTTGACAGTGCCAGTTAAGTTGGCCAATAATGTTGAATTGGTTGCAACATGCTTGATTAGGCTGCCACTTCAGAAGCACAAAGCAAACAAGAGCGGTCTCAAAAGCATCGCTTTTGTCTGTCGGAGCTCGTCAGTCTTTGCAGAGGAGCTTACTCTTGACTTTCACATCACGTCTGGTTCTTGAGACGTAAATTCTGCATTAAATTGAACTGGTACTCAGACGTGTGTGAGTGTGTGTCTGCCTTTGTCTCATCCCAAGTGAGCTCTCGGTGGCTTAGCCGTGACCTTGTTTGACTTCTAAAATGAAATCGCTGAAAATTAATTTCCGTTGAGATAGCAGAGTTGAAAAGTTTGTGTCCACCAAACTCTCTGTGAATCCCCATCTACCTTGCTCATGCGCTAGCTCCCACTTGTACTTGCGCACGAGGAGGAAGGCGGGTCATGAGGTAGTTATGTTTGGAACAGTCTGAGTACAACTCTAAATTGAAGCAGAATGGGTCTAATTATACAGGATTCTTGGATGTCTGTCAACCCACCTGACAAAATGCCCTTAAAACAAACTAAAATAATTAACTTCCAAACTGAACTGTTTAATTTCACGTAATCCAAAGATGACATGCCAGTGCACCCAATGAACCACATAAATGAAACCTCTTGTCTAATCTACCATGACATTTTAAAGTAAGCATATTGCAGCTATGGGCTCACAGGAGACTGTTGACCTCTGACTCTCACTCTCACGAAGATTCTGCGAGACTTGTTTCGCAATGATCTGTCAGTTAAATGTGTATCCAACACCCGGGTGTGCAACAGAAACTGCTGAGGGATAACGATGGCAAGCCAAGTCCAAAAAATGTAGAAAAGGGAAGAAAAAAAAAACGTGGGAAAAAAAACATGTGTTGGACTTCAGACAACTCAACCCTGATCACTGCTGCAGAAACATGAGACAACTAGTTGGATATGATGAGAATGACCCAAATAAAATACCAAACACAAGTTCCTGTGGAATATCCCCTTCAGTTCAGAACAACCCTGTTAGTGGCGTCAAGAAGAAAACCCCCCCCAGGCTAGAGGCAGCCTGCCATGGGAGTTCTGGATCAATGCAACGTTCGATCAAAGAAAGTTATCTGTTCCCTGCTTTGGATTCATTTATCTCACCTTGAGTTGTGCCAGTTCTCTTTACCTATCCTGCAGCTCTGACTGTTGGAGCAGGCTCTGTTTGCATTTCATTAGGCTCTGTGGTAACAGTGTCCTCAACTCACCTGTCAAATTATGATGCTGCTGATGAAAGGACGAGTATATAAACACTGATCGAGCAGGAGTTTTACCCCTTCCCCTTGGAAATGAGTAGAATGGCGCTTTGCCATGGCACAGTTCTAGCACTACTCGGTTTGTTATCAGGCCATGGTTTTCACTGACTATAGCACCTCCTCAATGTGGGCAAGTCGTCATAGCACGGCTGCAAGAAACTGCTGTGACGACGTTTTACATGCGACACAAAAACCAGTGAAGAGCAAGGCAGTTCTTTTTGGTGTACCGAATCATTAGAATCAGTTCATTATTTCAGGATTTTTTCAGGAGTATTTTTAACTGATCTACAGTTCAGCATTGTTCGGTTTGATTCTTGTGTTGGACATCGCGCTCATGTTACTCTTGGAACCTCGCCAGAGCAGGTACTAAAAAAAGCACCAGGTACCAGGTACGATCACTAATGAAACAAGTAGAACAACAAGTAGTAGAGTCGAGCCGAGTCGTGCTAGAAGTGCAACATTAAAAGGGAAATGGAAAGCAAAATGGGACAACCCTTCAAGAACGTGACATCTCGAGAGTCAACGTGCAATCATCACAAAACCTAAAACACCACATCCAGCTTCTGCTACACTGCGCATGATTCTGCACAGACGTGTCAGACAATGTCCTCACCATCTGGGACGGTGTGTTAGAGTCTTTGAATGGCGTTGATCAAATGTGCTGCTGAAAGGGCCAGTTTAGCCTCCACCTCACTCCTCTGCACCATCAAGAATCAGGACACGCTATGCCTTACAGTTGAATGTGTCAAATGGAGTGGGAGGGCTAATGGCGTGTTCCAGTTGCATTTCTGAGTTCTTAGTCAGAAATGTTCGCTTGAGTCGCCCCCTCAAGTCAGATTTCCAACATGGAAAGTCAGAGCAACCTCACAAACCCCCGGCCTAGGACTCCAAGATGGCTGCCACTCCCATCAGTATTTAACATCAATATTTTGCCTTCCATAGCTCAAGGCTCTTGTGTGTAATAAATTGGGACAGATTGTAATAAATGAAGGACTAATCACTCTGTTTGCCAAACATGTAAGGGAACTATGGTGGCTTTCGCTTTTTGTGTAGCAAGCTTCAGCTTCACAATGCAAAATGCACACTGGGTGGTTTGTCTGCTCAGGCTGCTGGAAGACCCTTAACTAAAGTGCATGTACAAAGCTTCATCTAAGGCTATGAAAACTAAACAAACACTGTCGTATTTCTGTCAATAAACCCTCTTATATGTTGCACGGTGGACCTTTAAAGACAGGGTTGATGTAGCATTGTTGAATCTCTACAGACTGATGACTCAGACATGTTTGACGATCACACCAAAAGGTCAAAGTACAGTGATCTCACAGACATCTGGAAAATTCTGGGAGAACACTGGCCACTAAGCCCACACAGTACATTCACATTCTCCGTGTAAGACATTTCCTCCGTTTTCTTTTTCTTGTCCGTGTGTTTTTTTTTCTGTGAGACAGCCACTTCTGCCCAGCAACAATGCTGTCCACAGTTCCCCTGCCAAAAAAAAAAGAGCTGAGCTGAGCTCTCCACCTCACAGATCATCCTCTATACCCTTGGAAATGCCACCACACAGTCTTCATCTGTGCATTTTCCCTGGCTGTGCGACACTTGACACATCGCGTCCGTGCCCTGCGGTTGCACAGCTCAGCACCACTTCAGTCATACATGGACATAATGTGTTCTTTCCAAACCAAAGATCTGGAAGGACATTGTCGATGAGTCACACCACCTACACTCCCAGCTAAGCCTGAAAATACCACTCACACACACAATACTACACTGTCAAAAAAGCCTGGGAACCGGGGGATTTTGACTGCAAATGAGTCCTAAAATGTATCTGTGATGAGAATTTCCCATGACACGCTGGACCACACCCCGAGATGATATTTACACAACAGTTTGCCGTTTTGACATTATAATAACCAGGATGCACACCATGAGTATGCCTTTGCACCATATTGTAAAGTAAAACCTTCCACAAACTTCCAGTTTTCCTTCCCTCACAGCAAGAAGGTCATTGGTTCGGATCCTGATTCAACCCAGGGTCTTACTGTGTGGAGTTTGCATGTTCTCGCCACATGCCAGGTACTCTGCCTTCCTCCCACAGTCCAAAAACATGTGAAATTGGGGATTAGGGTAATTGGACAATGTGACAATGTGGTTGTTCATCTCCCTATGTTGGCTCTGTAGTGGACTAGTGTAGTGTGGTTATTGGCCCAAGTAATCCCAATATCGTGTAGCATCACTAGATATGAAACATTGTGTCACATGGTCCCTATAACGACTAAGCCCACAGCCATGAGGAAAGGAATTGGCCTTGTAAACAGAGGATCGCCAGTTCAAATCCTGAAACAGGTCAAGGTCTGCGGTGCCCCTGAGCAAGGTACCCAATCCCCAGAGCAGAAAGTGCTGCCCACTGCTCCTGCACCTGGCTTGTGTGTTCACTACTGGTGTGTAAAAGGACATGTGGGTTGAATGGATTAGCTGGACTAGCATGACATAGTCTGACTGATTAATTTCCTGTTGTGGTCACTTTTGACCGCTAACACCAAAAGTGTGACTAAGTTGAATAAAGCCCTTAAAACTCACTGGAAGAAGTGATCAGCAGTTTGATTTGTTCAGATGCTTCGTGTGGAGACCGTCGTGAGGTCTCCAGGCAATAAAATTAAGCACAATATTTGTACTTTAGGAAATGTGCTTTGTAAAATCAGTCAGATTAGACCGGACACTTGAAGAAAGGCTACGAAAATATACCACAGAACAGATTTTCAATGACATAAGCAGTAGAACCCTTGTGTTCTACTGCTATTACAGAAATAATCATTTTTTAAAAATCCAGTAGAAGTGATTAAATGAATCCAGACACTTTTCAAAGGATAGCCTTAATCGAATTAGCAGTGGGCATGACCTTTGGGTCAGTGCTGTTTCTGGCTAAAGACACATTGAGGCAGAACAGAGATAATACACACTGCAAAGAGATCAAACAAGCAGCTAAACATGATTGAAATGCTGACTTTCTATGCAATCACAACGGAATAACCAAACAATTTGTCAACACTTTCTTATCTGTTGCTAAATCAACATTTTGGAAGAGTGCCGTTTCCTGATTCCGCTCTGTCTTATTTCTTTGTCTGTGGAACTTTTCACTCTTTTACTTAGAAGTCTGCAAGTCTGCAAACTAAGAGGCAGCGACGTTTATTGTCATTCATGTGCTTCGCGGTTACGTCTGCTTTCAGTTAGCGCTGAGAGGTTTGGAGCGAGTCAAGTCAGCGGTTGTGCAAATGGCTGTGGGGAACTTTAGTTTTTTCTGTATATTGGTTATGGGTGATTATGAAGTCATGAAGATTATCGGGAGACAATGGGAGTTATGAGGAAAGCAACCAATACTGCATAGAGCAAGTGTTTGATCCACATAGCATGTTGCCTTGCAGTAATTCCAGCTTATTTGTAACACCACATAATGAGGCAGACACACACGCAGATGTAAAGGGAGTAGAGATTTCCATGTAGGCCCACCGTGATCTTGACATCATCAACCATTGGTTTGGGAACTGCTGATTTGATTTGCAGGTTGTCCAGCACCACAGCCACAAAAGGCCATATTGGTGGAGCTAACCAGTGGTCTACTGCAGCAAGTACATCGTCAACCTCAGTTATATCTTTCTGACTTGTCCGAAACTTTCAATTAGCAGTGGTAGTGGTACCATCGGGCTGGCAGCTTGTTGTTGCAGCAGTGTTGTTTCAGAAGTGTCACTTGATTGACTGTTGCTTGCCTCCATTTCATTTTACCTTGAATTTATGCATATGCTTAACTGTAGCGCATTAGCATTCAGTGCTAGTAAAGTGCTACGGTGAAGCATGTCAAATCCAGCCCACTCTATTCCCATCAAATAAATGTGTTGCCAGACGACCAAACAATTACCTACAAAAACAGGGCGCACATTTGAAATTTCATTTAAATTAATTAGTTTTCAAATTAAAATGATGACATCCCAACCTTTCGTTTGCAAAAACAAATAGCTCAAGTGCAAAAAAAAAGGTGTTGATACATATCAATGCGCAGTTTTAAGTGGTTAGAGCGTTACAGAAAGCATACATGGCTGCTGTCTGCAAAAATACACCGTGGTCCGTCGACGAGGTGCGGTCGAGTATGCCTAGAACTGAAATCGTCTACATTTAAGCAAAGTAAAATCAAAACGAGGAACTTTACAACATAAGGTTGTGAACTCATGTTATCATTGAGAGAAACCCAACAGTTGCTACTATGAGCGAGTACTTGGCAACAGTGGAGTGAGAAAAAAAAAAAAAAAAATTGGTGGAATGTGGTCACACATTTCCTTCCAGTTCACATCAGCACCACATGCTTCAATCTCTACAGTTTGTTCTGCTCATGTTTGCTCACAGCAGGTTGGGTCGACGGGCCAAAAGCTTCTTGGCCCATAGAGAAAACACCTGCCCCTCAAGGCCTCTATAACTAAGCAGCCACTACACACACAAACACACACGTGTGGTTCTATTCGCTCAGCAGAACTGTAACTGCGAGCCTAACACTGGCCGTTATAACCCAGCCTGACCCAATTTTTCCTAATCACTCGTTAAGAGGTGGAGGAGGTTTTAAGGTTTTTGTTTTGTGCTGTCTCAGGATACCACACACACTCGACACAACAAATGCAGTTTGCACCTTAGGCACAGAGGATTATCCGTCCAGAAACATGCAAGCACACACATGACCAAACCCTTGAAATGTTTCAACCCCAAGCCATCACTTAGTCTCACAGACATCACAACAGTGAGGCAGCTATTATGGAAATGTAACACCAGAGCTGCTATACATCAAACACTACCATCCCTGCTCCCACACACGTAAAAACAACACGTGTAACAAAGGTTTTATACAAGAGCAGAATACACATTAATGTATGGGCCTCAGTGGAACCAAGGCTATGTATCTCTATAGATTTTTTCTCCCACTGATTTGAAAAAAAAAAACAATAACACCCACTACCATCTGGATCCTCTGTGCAGTGGGAATGGATACAGTCAGTATTAAATACAAGGTCAAATGAGTAATACCGCTTCCCCAGTAAAATATGTGGGTAAATGCAGGGTTGTTTTGAACATGATTAAACCTACTTAACAAGGGCAAATGGCTCATTTCCCATTGCCAGTAAAGGAGCTGTTTCTCCTGCAGTAAGTCATGTTTAATGTCACAAACAGGCTGTTATCAGCCACCACTGTGGAGCAAAAGTGCAACACATAATAGAACGAAGTACCATTAACATGGGTGACAGTGTTGCCATGGTTACACTTGCAAACGTATCACTTCAGTCCCCTTTTAATTTTTCCACACTCTGGTAGAGTCCCAAATATAAGTATTAAAATGGTTAAAAAGTTGATTTTGCATATGTCCCCTTTAAATTATTATTTATTTCCCTTTAAATTGGGCCATAGTTTACAAAATTGACATCATGTGTTACCAAAGATGTGCAATTATAATTGATTGACTGATTGATTAATTGTCATAAATCAACTGGGGAGAAGAAGCTGAAATGACCATAGACTTCTATTCAAACTGAGCCTGCAGAGTCGCCCCCCTGTTGGCTAACTGCTACTTCATGTTTGAAAAGTGAAGTAGCAATGGGCAACTCCTTTTGTTGCAAACAAGAAAACTATATCCATTCTATTTTATAGAGGTGTTAAAAAGGTTTAGTCAAGCAGAAATGTGAGCAAGGGGTCAAGATGTCACCAAGGTTAGCATTAGTGTCTCCACATTGCATCGGTATAGGAAAGCGATCTACCGTGACCTGCTGCTGAGAGGTGCATGAGACGGATGAGTATGATAATGAGGCCCATAAAACAGGGGATAAAGAGCGAGATGACTTATGGGAGGACACGGCGATGAGGTCAGGCCCCTCTGATGTCTGCTCATTACGATTCTACAGGAAGCATCGCCGACTTGTCGCAAAGAAACAGAAAAGCAGCTTGAAGCATCCAGTGATGAGACGCACAGAAGCCTGAGAGGAAGGAAATGACTCCATTTCTTGATGCCAGATGGGTGATGGCTACTATAGATTGAGGTTAAGGCACAATGAAGTGTTTAAGCACAATTTGGAGCCGAATTTCGCATCATCAGAAGTTCTCAATCTAATTTTTGCCCCATATCCTTTTACCCCTAAAATCTAGCCCTACGAAATGGGACGCCCCCTTCAAGAACATGATACATCATCACGTAAGCACGACATGTTTTTCCCCGAGATTCAACATGAGTGTCATAAAAACAAAGCTGGTGTTATATTGCTAGCATGAACTACGGCAATTTTTATGCATTTGTCTGAAGCAAAGTGTAAATATGTCAAAAAATGTCGTCAACATATGGGAATGCAATTTGACCAGTTCATGGTAAGCACAAGAGACTGCAAACACATTTTGCTATGGTTAGCACAGCAGCATAACATGCTAAAAAATGTTAGCTTCATGGCGGTACCATTAATTCAATTCAATTCAATTCAATTTTATTTGTATAGCGCCAAATCATAACATACATTATCTCAAGGCACTGTACATAGACAACATCAAAGAGAGCAGAGACCCCCAACAGTTCACACAATGAGCAAGCACTAGGCGTCAGTGGAGAGAAAAAACTCCCTCTTAACAGGAAGAAATCTCTGACAGAACCAGGCTCAGAGATGTGCGGTCATCTGCCTCGACCGGTTGGGGTGAAAGGAAAAATGGGGGATAGTGTCCGTCTTGGATTCTTGTCTTTTTTTTGTGGGACAAATTGTCATAAACCAGGATTTGATCGAGACAACGTCCCTGGACCAGTTTATGGAATGTACAAGAGACTTTATTGTTGGGGTTACAGTAGCAGCACAACCTGCTCACCAGCGGTAGCTTCAGTTTCCATGGATTTGGTTAATGCGGGAAAAATCTCATGGCCTTCTGTATTTCAAAAATTTTTCAGTGAATCCCACTTCACCAGGTATCGGGTGGCAGTACACGTCTGGACGCAGGCAATAGGACGCATTCCTACCAAAGAGGAAGAGAATAATGCTACAGCTCCCTCGGACACGTCTGGCGCGTCGGGCAGGGTCAGCCGAGTTCGAGGGTCGGATGACTATCGTTGGCAACTACTTCTTCTGTTGTCAAAATGTTATTTCTGCTTAGTGAGCGGGGCTTATACTCCACCTACCGGTGGGATGGAAGTTCCGCTCGCACATTTGCTGTCCATGTGCACACAACAAGCTCTTTTCAGGTGTTGATGACGCAATTCGCGGAAGCATACCACGGCCTTAAGTGGTAGAGGCCAGGATTGGTATGAGATTGAGAGGCAGTTCCGAAGCGTCACTTGCAGCAGCATCAGCATCTCTGGCAAGTCTGATGTTCAGTATTTCCATCAGAAAACCTCATGTAACACAGACAGGCACTGGAGCTTTCACTTTCCCTGGTCTCGCTCCCCTGCTAAATTCAGAGGCCCTTTTCATTTTGCCACTAATTTGTTGCCGGATCAAAGGCGAACAAGGCCTGCCGTCCTCCACTGGGACGTCTGGTGTGGGATTGGCAAGGAAGTCTGATCAAACGAGATGCAGTCGGAGGGCTATATGCACAATTTCCCTTCCGTCATAGAGGCAGTGAAGGATGAAGGCATGAGCAGGCCGAGGGAGATGATCTAAATGAATAGATAAGGCACATAATAGAAAAAACAAACAGTCCCTATTCCCCGACTTTGAATTGAAAAAAAAAAAAACAAGACGGAAAAGAAAACTGTGTTGAGGCAAAAGAACAGAGGATTCTAAATGTAACTAACTGTGGACGTGTGCAAGAATGTCTCACTTCCTGTCAGCAAACATGACTACAAAGTGCTCTCTCATCTCTCAGAACACACACACACTGAAGGCATATGGGAAAACATTCTTTCACTGTAGCACACACACACATATGCACACCAAATCTCCGAGACCCAGGGGCACAAAGAGCATTATCAGCCACATGCACATATCTGCATGTTTGCCATATCACTGCCACCATGTGTCCCATGCAGTGTGAAGTAATCCCAGCCACTTACACTACACAAGCCGTCATTAGAGAGCGGAGGACGCCGCGACTCGCGGTGCCACTTGAATCCACTCATGTAACTTGGCTCACTTCACGTTTTATTCCAGCCAATGAATTTTTCGCCGACTCCTGCCAGACGTAGAGTTGCCGCATGTCGGCGAGCCGCGGGTGAACACGAGAGGTTTTCTCAACGCACTTTCTCGGTGACCACCGGGTGAACTCCCGCCGTCGAGGCACGTCAGGACGACTCCTAAAACTGCAGCACCTGCGAGGAAACGGTCTCCTGCCAGTGGAAGATACTCGCAAACGCGGCCTCGGGGCACGGATGACAGAGAGCAGTGTGCCAAACCAAATGAAATACAGCACATTACACAACCTGGTGGTAACGGTCTATTGTGGGAATGAGGAAGTTTTTAAAATGGCTGCAGAACTTGCTGAATGTGGGAAAAATGTGGTTCTTCATCATGAATCCATGGATGTTCATGGGAATTTCTTTACTCGTAATTGCAAATTTGGCAGCAGAGAACCTGTTTTTACTCATAAAGTTTATTTTCATATTTTCATGTAACCCCTGCACATTTTCATCTTCTTGTTATCGTTTTGTTATGTTCCGTATCATTAGGGTTTCATAGCATCATCTTGTAATAATAAATAAAAAGAAAACGCGCAGCAAATGTGGACACGAGGACACTGTGATGATGCAAAACTGCAAATTGTCCAATAATAAGGCAGAAAATAGACAGTTTTATGACAGATTGCACTAAAAGGCACTCACAATAAGTCAAGTGCTGATATATTTCCATTATTGGTATAATTGTCAAAGGTAAAAATCATTAAGATATCATGGTCGCCAACATACAGTCCTAGGAAAAGTGATTTAAGTGTATTTTTGGGGGCCATTCAGTATTTTTATTTTTTTTTGTTACAATTAAAAATGTTTAATTCTTATTTGATCCCATGCCTGGTTCACACATGTAAGCCTCGGTTTCATAGAAAACACATTTGCCGCCTGGATCTTTCATCCCCTCCATGTCCCGCCCCCTTCAATCAGTTAAGGAAGTTCTCATTCACAAAAAAGTCCATCCTCGGAGGGACTGTGGGAGGAGTCAGACTCGACTAGTGAACAACAGCTAAGGGGGTTTACAACAAGGTAGGCAAAGCTGGCGACAAGAGAATGCAATGACATCATAGTAGGAAACTAACTAAGCTAAACTAACCTGGGGGACCCAAGGTGTCTCGAAACGCCCCTGGACACACATTCTAAAGTGTTTCCTCTGCAGAAAATGCCAAAAAAACGTATTATATTATAATATTTCTGCAGGAACACACTGTCTTTTTAAACTGATACACTTTTGTTGGTTTTAAATTGTAGGCAAAGTGGCATTTAATGTTGGAAATGAAAACACAATTTGGCAATGGGGGGGGGAATAAAGCTTTCCGCTACACAGAGACAATTTTTATGTCTCATATATTATTTCATTTATTGTCAAATCTCTGGATATGAGACAGTTACTCTCGCAAACCAAGAGGGAAACGAATAAGATAAACAAACATAAACCACGGAAAACAGAAGCACAAATAGGACCTCTGCTTCATCTATTAGACACAAACAAGACCATTATTTGTCTTTTTTGCAGGTGGATAATTTGAAAAATGAGCCACTTTTTGCCCCGAAAAGGCCCAGTGGTTACAAGAGTCACATACTCAAGTGTGCCGGAATAAAAGCAGCATGGTGAGAGTCAGAGGGAAACACATTAAACAGATCCATGACAGGAATTTTAATCTACTCAAGTTCCACCAGCGTTCTGCCGTTTCACCTCCTTCTCGAGCCAACGTTAAACCTTTTCACAGTAAACCGACGCCGGTCACAAGCAAACTCTAACCTGACGTCGCCACAGCTCACTGTTGATGAGCTCTCCCTCTCTCTCTCTCTCTCCCTCTCTCTCTCCCTCTCTCTCTCCCTCTCTCTGTGAATCCCACAGCTCGAACCACCTGACACTAAGTTCCTCCACGGTGCAGATTATTTGCAAAGTTAGGAAACTTTTCTAAAAAGTCGTTTTTGTCCGCTCTTATTTTGTAAAGCAGGATTCAGCAGCAAAATCATGCACACACACACACTTGTGTGCAGCTATTCTTCCAACTTAGGACTCTCTATTTATTTGAATAGCCTCAACAAAGCATTATCCCCATCAAATCTTAGTCTTAAACTTAACTAGTTCCTCAGAAATGAGCTTCGGTCTCATTAGGACCAGGATTTGGTCTCATTGGGGACTACTTCTGGTCCTGCCAAGGTCCTACAGAGGTACAAATCCTAGAAAACACACACACACACACACCATGACCCAGGATGAACGCTGGGTGACAGAGAGAACAGATTCCGTTTCTTTGCAAAGTTTTTCTGAAAGTTATTGGACTGTGCTCTTATTTTGTAAAGCAGGATTCAGCAGCAGCAGCAGCAGCAGCAGCATCACATTCACACAGAATCACACAATTACCATGATCTAATTTGAACAATGCATGACATTTATTCAGGCAAAAGCTCGAACTTGATGTGACTTTGTGAATTCAGGCGTTTTTCTTTTTTTAAAGCAGGTTATTTTCAAAGTTATGGAACTTTTCTAAACTTCTAAACTCAAGTCTGCTCTTTGTTGGTAAACACAGACTCAGACTACAGATTTTTACATATTTCATGATAGGGTTCATTTGCAAAACTGCGCAAAAGTTCAAAGTGTGTGCTCTTTCGGTTTCAGCTGCAGCATTATCTTCACACACAATCACCATAATCTTTCATAAACAGAGGTTGACAGAGAGTGCATGCTTATTTATTTATTTATTTATTTATTTATCTAACTGTTTGGTGTTTGTAACGCAGCACTCCATAGAAACGTCTCGTGTTATTTCACCTCACTTCTCCCCCATGTTCAGATACTTTACCAGCTCGTGTCGCTGTCACGTGGAACAGGATGAAAAGAAACTGCGCTATTCTCCTGCGCGCTCTGCTCCTCATTAAATGGTCCATGTTTCCTCGCGCAGAAAACTCCGCTGCCTTCGCTCTGCGCAACTTTGGTGTGCGGGATCTACGCAGCCATATGCGGGGAGAGACGCAGAGCAGCCTGTAGGTCCACGCGCGTGACTGTTGGAGAAGTTGTGTGTGGTGATGGTGACGGTGGTGGCGGTGGAAGTGGTGGCTCCTCTCTGACCCTCTCATTCAAACTTCTCCCTCTCACCATCACTGCCTCCCTCCCTCGGATCTCCACCTCCTCCGCCTCCTCCCCTCCCATAAAGACGGCGACTCCACCATAAATCACCTTTGACCGTTTGACAGGTCCACCATCATGAGCCAGAGACCTGGTGTAAGCACGCTCTCACCTGTCAGTGCCCTGTGTTTTTTTCTTCTCATTCAAATCAACTTTATTGAACCAGCACCTGAGAGCAGGGGCGTTTCAAGAGACTTTGTGGACTCCAAGTAAAAGGGACCTTGTAGGGTCCTGATGGGACCAGGTTTGGACAAAAATCCAGTACTAATTATCTGGCTCGGGTCGAGTTCGGGCAAGTCACTTAATATGTTTAAAAGGTTATTTAAATAAAATATATTGTACAATAAGATGAATTAAAAATTCTGTGTTTTTTTCAGTTAATTGCTTCATTGAGAATATGGTGCAGATATTTATAGATAGTAAAAAATGAGTTATAATAAGTAGAAATATAAAAGTGATTGACCTGTTTAAAACCGGGGTTTACTTTTTTTTACGACAGGGCAGTGAACGCACCACCACAACTCAAAATAAAGCACCATGTTTGGATTATGTAAATCAGCAGATACAGTTCAACAAGAGTTAATAAAGAAGAGCTGATTGTTGTTAAAGTGAGTCTGGCATTTTATTAAACTCATAAGTGCTTGACTTGTGTGTATCGGTGTCCGTGTGTGTGTGTGTGTGTGTGTGTGTGTGTGTGTCCTTCCTCCTGGATGTTACAATGACTTTTGTCATTTGCTGTATAAACTATAAATAACGTCAAACGACCATGTGCGTGACAGTCAGAGTTCACCGTGACAAGAAAATACAGGACGTGTGTTGGATTCAGTCGGGTTCAGACAGAAAAATGCTTTTGAATCGGTTGTAAATCACACTAATTCTCTCTTGAATTATAACGTCAGTGAACGTTAATGATCTCAATCAGTTCGTTTCAGCTCGTCTTCAACAGAACTCGATGTCAGTTTTGTAAATGACGATCCCGACTGGAGGAAAAACAAACAATAAACGTCCAACTTCTGCTTGCAAAATGTCAAAATGGCAAATCTCAAGGTTTCAAAATGGGAGTTTATATTCCTACGGGTGACATCTTCACCATTTTGACGCTTGTTCCAGTCGAATCATTGAATGTTACAGGGGTGAGATTGATCACGTCAGCTCTTTTCAGTTCATGTAAGTCAGGACAGCGTGTCACTGTGAAACTGAGGAAGCTAAATGGAACCCAGCCATCATTAATGTGATTATTTACACCTGTGAAATGTCCAACTCTTTCTATAGACTGACACCATGTCCACCTCCATTTTGAATACTAAGTGAAATCAACACCAGACCATTCTTCTGCGACTGCCAGCATTTAAGATTAACTGACATGTGGATGACACTTAATGCTTTATTGTTGGCGTAGATAAAGGGCCCCAAAATCAACATGCTTAGGGCCTCATGAAGGCTTGGTCCGGCCCTGCCCATAGTCACTGCTGTGGACTCATGTCCATCACTCTTTGGGCCTCAGGGAATTGCGTACTTTACCTGTTCCAAAAATCCAAACATTTTCACATATTTCTGTTCTTAATTGTTAAGATTTTGACCCCGGCAGATGCGGCTTTAACTCCCAGCTGACGGCAAAGATCACAGGTTTGACCCAATTATCTTCTGGGGTTTTGAACTTCACTGCGGAGGGGTTGACAGCGTTCGCTCCGTCATCAGCCTCCTGACAAGTTAAATGAGGGGAAGGCGTTTGCAGAGTGGACTGCAGGTTATCTCCTTCATCAGTTCATGCTGAAGCTTGACCACCGAGGCTGGAGGCTGAATCCTCTCAGGTCAGAGGTCACTTGGCTGCTGACAGGGCAGGAGTTAACGCCGGGCTAAAATGCATCATTCTGATCAATAAGATGGATTATTGCGTGGTTGCACCAACTTGAATTTGAG
Source organism: Solea senegalensis (assembly GCF_019176455.1). Lineage (NCBI taxonomy): Eukaryota > Metazoa > Chordata > Actinopteri > Pleuronectiformes > Soleidae > Solea > Solea senegalensis. The sequence goes on along the minus strand of NC_058038.1, from coordinate 4,822,376 downwards.
CGGTCATCCCACCAGGTAAAGTAACCAGGCAAGAGAAGATGCCTGTTTTTTCTGTGGCTCAACTTATCTATCTAACCACAGAAATACTGTTTAGTAAAGAGATGAAATGTCTTCAACTCAAGTTGAAGATGACTGTGACAACTTCACAGACATTTAGTAAAGACATTTTCAATCCTTTGATATTAAAAAAAAAACCAAACACTCTTGATTTTGACCACATAATGAAGGAAGAGTCAAATCCTGCCAGTAGTTAAAATAATTCAGGTATTCAGTTCAAACATGCTCTATGACAGAACCTGTGAAGGCCTTGTGTAATTGGAAAATTACCAAAGATAACGTTTGGGGAGTCCAAGTTTTGACAGGCCTTTGTATAAGTGGGAGCTGGAGCCAATTTTCCAAGTGTTTTTTTTCCAAGGAAAAAAAAAAGAGGGAAAAAAACATCCATTTAAAAGTCACACTGCATTTACTATCATCGTTATTGTGAGCAGTAGTATTATTATTCAATCCAGAGATGCCGCTCCAATATATTTTGCAATCAAATCCTTCATTTAAACATCATTTACCCACAGAGAGAAATGATGGGAATCCTAAGTGTAGCAAAACTTCGTTAAAGTAAATAAACAGGGACTAAATGTTGAGGTCATGTTGAGGCTTTGTTTTTTTTACATTATTTGTTTGCTGCTGTCTGGCAAAACTATCAGACCTGACTGAGGGAGCGTTCGTGTGTATACAGCAGCAGAGCAGGGGTGGGCGGAGTCAAGAAAGGTTCATACGTCAAACCACCGAACGTGCTGGTGTTGCCTCAATCTGTGTCGACACAAAATGAATTACTTCCTGTGCGCAGCGAGGGAGTTTCACCAGGCAACGCGAGGTCTAAAATGTTCTTGTGTTAGTCTGACTAAAACTTTACTTTTAAAATACACGTTAGTTTGACTAAAATGGTGCTAAATCTAAAGAGTTGAATATTTCAAAGTTCATGGAAGGTAGTAAGATATAGAATGGTGTTGGACGTGCTAACAACCAGGGAATGACCTTTTATCAACAAGGTAAAAAGAGGCGTACTGCCACCTAGTGTATTGGAGGCAGAGTCAACACATCAATTCCCTGCTATTGTCCCTATGTGGCCCTGGGATAGACTGGCGATCTGTCCAGGGCCTTTCACCCTATGTCAGCTGGGATGTGGACAATAAAGTGGTAGAAGAAGGATGGATGGATGGATGGATGATGGATGGATGGATGGATGGATGCATGGGTGGGTGGATGGATGGACAGATGAATGGATGGATGGATTCCCTGCTAGTGTATGTTATTGGGACAAGGACAGTGGTCCAACTGAAGGACGTCGTCCAGCTACAACCAAAGCTGGACTTAATCGTGACTGAGAGGTTCTACAAAGAGAGCGATGGAAACAGAGAGATGCAGATGATTGGACAGTTGGAGGTTGATCTGAAAAGTCAACAATGGACCCTCTGATCTCCCACCGTCTCCCCACTCAGTGGCAGCTTACCAGCCACTGAGTCACAGCCACATTCCTCACAGCTTTTAGCAGATAGTTGCTAAGAGTCCAGTGAGTAGTCTGAGCTCTGGGTGAGAAATATTTCCACGGCGTGTGCTGTGTACCTTCATCCAACTGCTGGACCTGTGCAGATAATGATTCTTTAAAAACAACAACAGCACACAACTGGCAATCAAACAAAAACGAGTGAGGTAAAGAGGAATAAGTTTTAAATGAATAGTGAGTTGTTTGTGGAGGAATACGCTTCTTTTTTTCTTTTTTTTTTCCACATGAATGATTCATTGACTGATCCCAGCACCCAACTCATACATTTCCATTATTACACACGGCGTGAGTGTGATGTGCAGGCAAATTCCAATTAAAAGACTAAAGTCGATCCATTTGTCTCATGCCAGTAATTTGTCTGCTTCCATTAACCGAGAGAGATTCATAAATTAGGCTGAGGATGATAAATGCTAGGTAAATAAATGATTGTATTTTTTTTAAGGTCACTGTGGACTCATCAGTGCTGCCGAACACAACAATAACAATGCACACGGAGAGTGAAAAGACACGGCGACGATTCTGCGATAGCCGTTGATTATTCCATCTATGAAAAATTTGCTTCATATTTTATCATCTCTATTGCACGGCACGATATTGGTGCAAAATGACCGATATAAAACGTCACTTTCACCACTGTCCACCATTAGCAGCTTCTTCTCTGGCCGTCAAAATTCTGTTGACTTTACGGAGTAAGAGGTCATGAAGTAGTGACAGTATACGCCAGCATATCGTTAATCATGTTGCGGGAACCATTACGACGCTACATCGCTGAATCTATATTTCAGGACACACCCTTAGTGTTACGGCCTCTTGGTAGGTTTCACTTGGCTCACATGAAACGTGGGGTGGACACGGAGGGACCGGGGCAGACGCAGGCGAACCGCGGCCGGGCCTATGATCTTGGTAATCGGGAATGGACCCACAAATCTGGACCCTCAGGTGGAGGTTCTTGGTCGAGAGGCGGGGGCGGGTCGTCTCCTGCGGTCGGTTGGCGTATGAGGACCTGTCTGCTCCATGTTGAGGGGTTCTGTGAGACCAGGCACCGGAGGCCGGTTTCCAATTGTTGGTTGAGGTGTTCGGTCTGGCCGTTAGCCTCCAAGTGATATCCGGAGGTTAGGCTGGCCTTCACTCCGGCAGAACTCTCTCCAGAAGCGAGACACAAATTGGGGCCCCCGGTCCGAGACAATGTCTTTGGGAAAACCATGAACTCTGAAAACGTGGTTAATCATAGGTTACACATGTAGCCAGGTATTCATAGAAACAAATGATAACGTCACGCATCCACACAAAAATCATAATGATAAATACGCCACCAAGCACTACAATGACCATGCCAAACCTGTAGGTGGCAGTGTAACAGGAAGTATGACTCCACAGTAAACACAAAGCTGGATTTTTTTTGTGTGGATGAAAGGCAAAAACACATCTACACCTACCCACCTACATGTGTACATAGCATTAATCTCACATTAATTCCAACACATTTCATATAAAAATAACCACCAGGAGGCGACTCCATTGGTTACAAAGACAACTCGAGAGCATCTACTTCTCACTTGGTTTATAACGTCAGTTAACTGGCCTCAATAGAACATGACATCTGCGAAATGATGGTTAAAAAAACCCTTTATGGCATCAGCCAATTCACTGTTTCACAGCCTCTATGCAACTGGAAGACTTTGCCCCTTTTTAAATGCCATGATCCATGATCCCACCGTGTTTATTGGCCCCGGGAATGTTGAGCTATTGCTTGTGTAAACCTTTCAAAGTGACTGTGACGAAGAAAAAATTGAAAAAAGTGCGAAAATATTCCCATTGGAAATGAACGGAAAAAGCCCAGATTACACGGGCAGATAAAACAACAACTCAGAAGACACGTTCAGCATTTCCCCTGAGAAACTTTCCAGTTCAAATGTATTCTTAACATTTCTCATGACGTTTGGATTTCTCCTTTAGAAGGGAACTGAAAAACAAAAATCTTCCCTCTTCTTATGTTTTTAACGACTTGCCCTAATCCTCTTTCTCCATTTCACAGATTAATGGTTAGAGAGACAAAAGTCAAGTTTGGCAGGAGATGAAACTGTTTCAGACGTTAAGAAGGGAAGAAAAGAAAATGGGCTGCTTTCTGTCTGTATTTTTTCCCCCCCGGTTTTATTTAGTCTTACTCTCTTGACACTTGGTTATCCTCTAATTTACTCAGATTGATATAAATCAAGTTTGCGGCGCTGGGGTTGTGAGTCGCTCGCTTGGTCTTAAAAAAATTGGACGGAGCCTCTTTCTCCCTCTGCAGGTCATTCTGTGCTGATGAACGACGGTGGACTTTCCTCACCACTTCATCACTGCATGGGAGCGAGTAAGTGCAAGTGATATGTCATCACCAGAGGAGCTGATGCCGGATTAGAGACCCTAACGTCTACCTCCAGTCGGCTCCTCGGGCTTAAAACATGCCCGAACAGGAGAACTGGCCCAGTGGGAGGAAAAAGAATATGCATTTAAAGTTTCAAAAAGGAACAAGGCGGCCGACTCTTTCAGCTTGTCAAAAACTGATTGATGTATATATTTAAGGGGAAAATACCTTTTTCGTGTGTGGAGTCTTTGTCAAGTAACGACCACACAGTCCGGCACCGCTGCTTCCCCGAGGCCCTGTGATGTCATTTAGATGTACATTACATGATAAACACAGTCATTTACTTTACTGTCAATGTGTGTGTGTGTGTGGGGGTGGGCGGGGGGGGTGGGGTGTCAGACTCATGGTTAGCGTGTGGCGGCGCGAGACGGCTAATCTGTCATCACTTCATTTCATTTAAAGGCAGAATTATGATTGAGCGTCGGATAAAAGTGTCAGTGTTTTGCAAAGCGTGTGAAATAGAAGGAAAAAAAAAGGGGATTAAAGTCTGTGGTGAAAAGTAATTTTCTTCATGCAGGATGATGTGAAAGGTCAACATCAGTTATTTATTATCATTGTTGCCTGTATGTATTTTACCTGACTAACTTACTGAATTAAACCCATTTTTAATTTATTGGGTATTTTTTTTATATGAGCTCATACTTTTTATGATTTTATTTCGATATATTTTTATTGGTCACTGAGTGTTTGAAAACGAGCTTTCAAATCACACGTCAGCAGTAGTTTCTGCTCTGAGACACTTGTGGGGGGGGCTGTGCTGCCTTCACGTGCTTTCGGAATTATGGTAAACACGAGTTCCCGACGTGTAAAGTGCACATGAATGAAAGGCCCCTCACGCTGTGATTCCCAGTGGGAAATTGGGTCCCTGTTTTGTTTTACCCAACATACAAAAGCACTTGAACGTAGCACACTCCGATTTCACAAAATGATACACACACATGCTGGCCCACTTGTTTTGGTGGGGACTTTGCTGTTTGTCAGTGATTGTACAGGATATACATGTGAACACACTGTTATTAAACTTCTTGTGCCTTGTTCACACCTAAAGTGGGTTCTCTTGTCCTCATGCGTTTGCACCCACACATTCTGGCCTAGTCATTTTAGTGGGGACCAAAGTCCACAAAGGTCACTGTTTGTACAGAATATTAATGTAATGTAATGTAACCACACCGGAATCAGACTCCCTGTTCGCTCATCACGGAGGATGACGAGTCCTGCTCTCTGTCTCCCCCTGTGTCAGTCTGCGGTACTGCAGCCTCACAGCCAGAGTCTGCTCTTCCTCTCGATTTAATTTCCTCATCTTTAGGGAATTTTAAATAAAGTGTCAGAGAGTCAGATAAACTGTTTTCACGCTGTAATTCTTTGTTGTCACATATACTGTATATAATGTGTGAAGAGGAGAATCTCTGTATTTGTTTTACAGGATCTTTGACTAAATCAAACGCAATTGTAAAATTGAGACAAGTGAGACTGCTGGCGACAGCATGTGTTCTCACATGGTCTTACCTGCCGACACACACACACACACACGCACAGGGTTAGACAGGAGGACAAGGTTGTCTGCTGGTTATTTCATCATTACTGCACTTAGCTAAACCCAGTGGTCCTCCAAAGGTTGCTGGCATATGAGGCCGGGAAAAGTTCACTCACCCACATCCTGCAAATTTTTCTTTTTTTTATCAATTTATAACAATAACGGAGAAGGCTGCTAATAACAAAAATGGATGCGAGGAGATTTTCAATGAAATAAAGGTCATCCCGATTGCATCAGTATACTCCTCGAAAGTTTATCTTCCCAGCATAAATCAATATTCATTCAGCTTAGTTTCACCCCTTTTTTTTTACCCCCCAGTTTCACAACAACTGCCTTCAAAAGTTATGGTATTTGGGATTTTTCTGAGGTTTGCTGGAAGGAGCGAGATCTCTATCAGAGCTAAATCTGTGCAGGGGTTGGAGGCAAAGTCGTGCTATCAGACATGTTCCCTCCACATACACACACACACAAAACCCCTGTTGTAATTAAGCTGCTAAAGCAGAGACGGGACCAGAGGAAAAGCAAATGTTGCCTTCTCCGCCGGGCCAGTGAGGGAGGGGGGGGAACTGCCAGCCTGGTGATAATTATAATCATTAGAGATGACGGGAGACGAAGCTAATTAACATCTAAGGACCATGTCTGTTAAATGAGGTGCTCAAACAAATAGGCTAAATAAACCTTAACCGGCGAACACACTCGAGCACAGAGCAGCACCACTGCGGTTTCATCTTTGCACAGCGAGGTTACTGAGACGGGAAGTGAAACTTGCAGAGGGAACATAAGGTGAAGGAGTAAACAGTAAACTAAGAGTGGTACGATGATGATGTTGTTCAAACATAATATAGTCTTCTGTACACTTTTTATTTTCCAAAAGTGGGACAAAGGACATATTTTGCCCACATTTTCAGTGACGTCTTGAAACATTTAGATGAAAACAGCAGGAATATTTATGCGTCGCGCCAAACGGTGGAGGACGATTGACAGTTCGCTTCCCACTGAACTCTCAGTGTTTTTTACAGCATCATGAATCACCACTAAATATTGTTCATAAACTACGAAAAAATGTCGTGCACCATCTAGTGGTCAACGTGTGCAACTTGTTGGACGTGTGGCCACTACTCTGCCGCGTGACACCGCCGTGGCCAGTCCTTCAGTGGTTTGAAATCCAAATAGGTTAATGAGACACTTAAAATTGACTGAATGTGAGAGTAAATGGTGTCCATATCTGTACGTTGACCCTCGCGTGGAGGATATAATCTGACCAGGAATAATCCATATACAATAATCCATCATCTGTCCAGATGTTCGGTGAGTTCTCGCAGCAATACGACGAAGAACGCGATATAAAATGGATCAGAAATCGAGCGAAAACTGGCAGAAGTTTAGATTAAGAAAACACAACAATCTGAATTTGTCTATAGAAATCTGGTGAAATTCCATGTGACACCTACTGCACATCTGTCCGCCCTACAGGAGAGGGATCCCGCCTTTTTGGTTTCTCCCATTTTTTTCCTTGTACCACGTTTTTTCCGGGAGTTTTGGACGACAGAGTGTGTCACTTGTTGTGCAGACTCGAAAGCCCCTCGAGTCTTGTGTTTGTATAAATACGATTGACCTGGTCTGACTTTCACACACGCACATGCCTGAGAACGTAGAGCTTCTTTTCTTCTTCTAATGACAAGGCTGTCGCTTGTACATGACGATGACATTCACTGGTTATTGCCGGAGCGACGTTGCTCTCAAAGCTCTCCCTGTGGAGTGTTCGCCGTGTGTGGTCTGCAGCTGCAGACATCGTTTTAACTCTCCTCTTTTTGGCACAGCAGCCCTTTTTTTTTGCACTTTTCTGTCAGTTAACAGTGTTCACTCTCTGCCGCAGGACCCTCTTGCTGCTCTCTCTCTTTCCCTGAGCCACCGCACCCTCTCTTTTTTCCTGGATTTTTAAGGCTCGCTCACCTCCTTTCCCTCCCATCCACCGACCCCCGGGCTTCACGATCCCTTCATCCCTTTCTCTGCCTCTATTCTCATGAGGTTTGCATTCCACACCTCTGTAGACGGCACACAAAAGAGCAGAAAGCACCACTGCTGACCTGTGGCAAACATTCCACTCCTCCGGGCCCTTTTTTTCACTCGTCCACTCGTCCCATCAGCCAGTCTGTCTCCACTGCAGCTGCAAACAACAGCTTTTAGAATCACATTTGTATGAATTATCAGTGAAACATAGCATGCATAAATCATTAAAGGGAATTAAACAAGCTGTTATTTGCATATTTGTCTGCTTTTATTATTATGAATAATTGAATGTGCTGCGCAGATAGAGTGCAGCACGTGTCTAATCACGGAGCCCATCTTTAATTATGATGACTCAAAACAGACTTCATAAAATCAGCTGGACGAGCAGCGAGAGTTCCAGCGCCATCTGCTCGTCCATCCTTAAAGCCAGGACACAGGAAATTGACTATTAAGCTATAAAAGTGGCTTTAGAAGGGGACGGAGGCGGGCGACGTGTTTGGTTTTTTCCGATTACTTGGACTTTTATGCAGAGGTCAGAGATGAACTGGGCCAAGGGCACAGCTGGAGCTGCAGCTTGTTTTGCCAGAGGCAGGAAAAAGTGATTGGAAAAGGGGGAGAGTTTGGGGTGAAAAGGAGAGGAGCGATTACAAAGAGCATGCACGGACTTGTCGATGTTGTGTCTCTTTGTGTCTCGGGTTCATCAATCCTCTCAAATTCCACAGCTGTAGCTCGGAGGGCTGGTGGGTACCTGAGGCTGTCCAGCACACGTCCACGTCTCCAGCCACACCTGTCCACTCTCTCCGGAGGCACTCGACGGAGGACATACCGGGAACGCCCCCTCACCTTAACGTACTTGATCCCATTTAGCACCACAAGCAGCAGTGGACTGACCGTTGGTCTGTGGCCGCAGACAAATACGAACTGATATCATAGAAATGACTCGATGGCAACGGAGTCAAAGGGTTTCTGGGCTGGTCATAGGTCAAAGGATCGGGTCATTTTTTTCATTCCCTTGTCCCTTACTGTGACATTTGCTCAAATAACCACTTGACCTCCCCAAACCCTATGATGAAGACTTAGAACTAGTGATAGGAGCCATAAAATCTAACTTATATTGTAAACCAAGTGAGAAGAGATTCAAGAGAATACGGGTTTCAGACACTTAAGCATTGGCTTTCACTTCAATCGAGGCGTGACTTCTTTCCTGCCTTCACTCAAACTGCCAGCCGCACATCAATATCTAAACGCCAGTGTCACCGCAGTGCAGGCGTCGCTCGCTGTCAGTGACCCTGCAAATCATATTCTTTTATTATCTCGCCGTAAAACTCTGGCCGCCGCTGAAAGAAATGGGTCACGGTTTATAGGGGATGTTCTAAATAAGCAGGCATCAGCTTTGCGAGACAGCGGCAGGAATAACAACAGTTTATCAGACGAGGTAATTGGTAGTCTATGAAACAGATTTTTCATCATCTGTCTTTATGTGTTGAGTCATATATGCATCATATAATTTTTTTTTTTTTAAAACCTGTATTCACACCATCAACCCGGTGGTTGATAGAGCTGCTCATGACTGTCTTCTTCAAAGTTATGGTGGGAATAAGTGTCTGCTCGTTCATCCTTGCTTTTACGAGCGCTCACCTCGACCACTGTGACTCCCTCAGTCCACACGCTGTGAAGCTTTCTATAAAGGGATCATTCAGGATTTTTATATGAGGTTCTTGAGACTGTGTTCGACAGCCTTTTTACAACAAACAGTAAAGTGCGGATTGTGAACCACGCACCAAAGCCCATTGACAGAAACGGCGATTTTACCGCACAGAACACAGGAGCAGCTGATGGAACTGATGGATTTCCAAAATTCCCCTCAGGAAATAACTCATTGAGTCAAGTTGTGACTTTGTCGTTTGAAGATTCAAGATTCAAGCTTGTTTGTTGTTATTATGCAAGCATAACAACATTATTTCCCGAGACTCTCAGCACACATTAAAATGTCATAAATAGAGCACACGTCTATATACATGTATATAAAAGGCCCTTTTAGAATTATAAACAAGTAGAAAAAGTAGAAAAATAAAGAACAGAAATCAAGATAAACTATTGCTCAGCCTTCAGTTTCAGATAACATAAACTGAATGAATGCAGCAATAGAGCAGCAGCTGCTGTGTCGTCATTATTGTCAATGGTGCTGGAGAGCGGGAAGTTTTAAAAGGACACGTCATTTGAGTTTTCTGTTTTAAAAGACAAAGATAAAACATGTTTTTCTGCCTTTGGGGAAAGGAAATGTCCAGAGAACAATGTAACAGTCCCTCATGCAACCTCCCCTCTCTCAACTCCCACTGTTTCAGGTGTCAACCTTTGACCTTATCATAATCTCTATTGTTCTCTAGCCACAGAGACGTTCAGAGAATCTTCACCACACCGGCCTGGTTACAGTGTCCTCGACGTTTTAACTCCATGGATTCCTGCTTTTGTTCTTGTACTGGGGGTCTTTGCTGATTTTTATTTTCCTTGACCTACACATGTTTCCTTTGAAGCTGTTATGTTGTTTTTAAATGTGCAATAGAAACATTGTGTGTTTGACTTGGCTTGACTCGCCCGGGTCCATAAGGAACCTGAGTTTTCCCTCAGGAGAAACACGGGCTGGTTTCTCACTCCCCAGTCCTTCTGTGGATCGGTCTCTTTTTCCCTTTGCCCGCTTGTCTTTTCCATGCTGTGCACACTTTGTAAACACGTTGCCATGTAAACGTTTGTAGAATGTTATTTTAAAGGGCAGAGCAGTTCTGTGTCATTAAGGTGTTGTTGAGGGGGTTTTGAAGTGTAGTTCAAAGTGATTTTAGCCACTTGTCATAAGATCTATGGCTGCTATCTTTATCTCACTGTTACATAGGCCTTTTTTTTTTTTTAGTATTGTAAACTGAAGTTTGGAAACTGCTCACTCTTCTACACCAAAGTCTATTGAGGAAAATCTGTAGGAGGAAAGAGAGTCTAACGTCAAAAAGTGGTGCAATAAGTCTTAAGAGAATAAGTCTTAAGAGAGTGTAAGAGAGGTGAGTCTTTTGTGAAGTCTAAAACCAATCTTAGAGATAATCTTATCTATTTAAGGATTGATAAAAGACAAAGACAAGATAAGAGAGTTTAAATCTCATCAGTTGAATCACATTCAGAGACAATTAATCATTGTTATTAAAGCTCCAGTGTGTAAGATTGAGACAAAATCATTTTAATATTTGTTTGTATTTATTATAAAAAGAAAATCAAAGTATAATCGCCCGACTGTATAAACGGTTGTTTTTCATTACTCCCAGAATGAGCTGCGTTCAGCCGCGACGAGCAACGTCGCCAAATAAATGTTCCTAAATGTTACATACTGTAGCTTTAACGGTTATCAGGACACTGTCACAACAACATGTGCATCGCGATAAGTTAATTATTTAGTTAGTGAAGTATATGCGATCATCAGACGTCCTTTATCGGCAAACTTTTGGGCCACGAACTCGTCCATGCACGCGCGTTACAAGAAATAGTATCAGAGCAAATTGCTCCCTCGCTTTTCGTTTGCAAAGCGTTGCATCACATTTTAGCAACAGGCCCGAACAGACTCTGTCTCTCATGACAGAAAAAAAAAGTCTGCTTTCCGATCTTATCTGCGGCACTTTGGCCTCTTACAACATCCATCAAGAGCAGAGTTCACTGTCGTTAGTCACCAGTCAGACACAGAGCCACCGCTGATAACATCACACCATTCTTCTCACTCGGGGCGGGAGAGAAAGAAAAAAAAACTGACACAGTTGATTCAATCCAATCGTTGGATGAGTTATTGATTTCAGCTGTGCCGTACTGCTTCTCACCACCAGATGGCAGTGCAATGCAGCACATTAAGTGGCTGGAAACACAAAGTGAACATGGAAAAGTGAGAGGAAGGGTAGGAGTTACACTTTTAATGTGGTTAAACGACCTATTGACCTTTAAAATACTATTGAAATGAATAGAGAAACTCCTATGTTCAATGTGGACACACTAAGTCAACTCAATTAGACTCTAAAAGATGAAATGACAGTGTAATAAACAAACTGATGGCAGATTGGTCTAAATAATATATAGTGGTGACATCTGTGATGCTTACATTTGATTAGAAAATTATCTTTTTCTTTGATTATTATTGATATAAACTGTAAACCAGACAACCAAATATAAGGGTAAACGTCAGTTTTATTCAAATATAAACACACACATGAAGTATTATTAGGAGATTTCTGTAAAAACTATACAACTACCTAGATATTACTTTGGCAATAACATGGTATTACTGTAATACTATCTTATTTAATAATACCATAACTGCATTGCTGCAGTACTGTATAATTAAAGGGTCACTGTGTAGAAAGTTTGCATTGTTACACAAGAAATAGTGTTAAAATACCATTTACTTTTATTCTAAAACCCATAATATATCAATGGGATTCCGACTATAATAGAAAACATGTATGATAGTTTCACTTGATCTCATTTTGAATGAATTAGCATGAGAACGTGAGCAGTGATAGAGTGAATGGGGGAAACTGTAGCTGTTTGTTGACAGGGTCACAGCTCAGAAATCACATAAGCTCTGCCCCCAAGGTAGCACGAGCGCGCGCGCGTGTCTGGCCCACACATTTTAAAGGAATTAACGTGATTTTGGGGGCAGGCTGATCCAATCAAGTTTAAAATCCCGTCCTGTGGTGGTGGGCTGTTCGCGATGCCACGTCGTTTCTTTTCTTTTTTTTGTGTGTGTGTGTATTCGCAGAATTGTGTTGTTTTTCCTTTCTTCTTCTTCTTCTTCTCTCTGTGGAACATGTGACTGAAGTAGACGCTCACATGGCTGCCGCGGCTGCATGATCCGATTTACTTTTTTAAAAGTCCGCTGATCGGTGGCAGGATCCCTCTGCAGCGGCCACACGGAGCAGAGAGAAGGACAGCACCCGCACAGACACACGGACAGACGGGACCATGGCGAGCAGCAGCGGGCAGAAAGTCGTGCTGATCACCGGCTGCTCCTCCGGCATCGGGTTACGAATCGCCGTCACGCTGGCCAAAGATGAGAAGAAGCGGTACCACGGTAAATGCGCTTCATTGTGACATTATTATCAGGAGCGAGCCTGTGTCCGCTCTGTTTACCCGGAAAAACACAACGAGAACCCCGCGTTTGCGCCGGGCTCCTTTTACGCACACATTTCGCACGACTTTCGTGCGCAATAACGCTCAGTCTCTGCGCATAATCAGGGATTTCGTGTTTTTTTTTTTCGTGTTGAGCCCGTGGTGAGATCTGATCCATATCCTTTTTTTGTTGTTGTTGTCAGCACTGAGGCTCAGTGGCTCCTCTGGGTCAACAATTATCATGTGAAAGCACAGTTTCCAGGCGCGATCATAAAAGAAGAGTCTTGTCAGTTCTCTTTCAAGTGACTTCTCCCGCACAAAGCGCCCTTTTATCGCCCTGGACTGTGGAGCGCCTGCTCCGGTTTAGTGCCGTGTCTAATGTGCCTTTAGTTCCCTCAGTGGAGCGAGTGTTGAAAGGGGGACAAAGTTTGAGACCTGTACAAGCAGGGTTCACTGTGAAGCAGGGGCCTTGTGTGAAGTCTTCATTGCTGCACAGTGGACTTAGTTCGGGTGTCCCACTTTTCTTTTTTCAAGTGTTGGATTGGTGCGCGTCTCCCAGAAATCATCACTGTCATTCACTCTGGGAACTGAGGATCCAGAGGCCTTATCGTTACAGACTCCTTTATTGTGACAGTACATTGTTACCTAATCGTAGTGTAACTTCTGAAACTTAAGTCACTGTACGGACTGAAGTTAAAGCAACACTATGTAACGCCATAGCCAGCTAAACATGACATAAAACACGTGACTTGTGCATTTAAATCTCCATACAAACAATAATGTTACATGTTTTTTCAGTAGTGCATGTAAAAAATATATATACAATGCACGTTGTCTTGCTTCATGAGGCCAACCCGGAAGTAAGAATATGATAAAATATCCTTTTCTTGAGCAGTTAATGGTCTCTTCTGCTAGTTTTAGGTCTTGGGCCGGTCAGATCTTCAGAACGGGAATCCATATTCATCCAGATTCACATGGCACGATGGTTTTGCCAACATTAGCCCAAATGTTTCCAACACTCTTTGAATCCATATTTATCGTCACCGTTATGGATTGTTTTGTGATGAGTTTGTAATAAAAGAAATGACACAATGCAAAGACGACGAGGCGACAATTGGTGCGCGTCTCTCTCAGAAAGCATTAGTGTCACTGCAGAGACGCTAATGAGCCTCGGACAGAGTGACGTTATAAACTCATTCCCACCAAGCAACCACAAAAGAAACGTTATTGTGACCTCATGCTGAATTACATAATTGACTGTTGGTCCTTGAGGGCACAGTCACACGTCCCCCAGTTATACCCATTTTAGCCTGCATGTAATACTTTTTTAAAGTTCCATTTGGGGGGGTTTATTGGCAGAATATTCTACGGCTAAGCATGTTTGCATAAGTGTTTAATTGCTTCAAAATTGAAAAAGAAGAACCCTTGCTGTGTGAATAAACAGGCGTTTTCCAGACGGTGAAATAAAAATTACAATGTCACCAGACTGTCTTTTGCAGCCTGAAAAAGAACAGAAAAAAAAAACAAAAAACCTGCGTTTTCTTGCAGAGTAATTTAACCCAGGAGTGAATGTGGATGATATTTATTGCAGACAAAAGCCAGATGTAAGCATGCGTCACTGGGTTTTCTGACCTGTGGAAAAGAAGCGCTCGCCGTAGCAAACGCACCACGATCAGTGAGTGGATTTCTCACAACTTTTTCTCACAAGTCTTTTTAACAAAAAAAAAACCTGTTCATTTTGACGCCTCGACTTGTTGGAATAGTTTGAGTTTCTGGGGTTGCTTTGGAGTGTAGGCAGATGCTACCAATGCAGGAGCGACAGCGTTTTCCACTGAAGGAACATGTATTATTTAATTGAACAGCCAATAGGAGGAGATCTGAAGACTGAATACAGAGCCTGCTCTTTCATTTCACTTAATATACATGATGCTGATACATTATTATGGAATTATTCATAAATAAGTCGCCTTCTTGTCACACACCTTCGCGGTGTTCCTACTCGCTCACGAATGTCAGAAGTCAGTGACCCGTCAAATTTAATTTGAAGGTCTTTAAAGGTGAACAAAAAGTAGCCCAGTGTTGCTTTAAAGTCTCTATCTTTATCTGGGATCTGGTGGGACTTAGTACACTGGAATAGAGGAGCAAAACAAACGTGATTAACTGCCTCCTCAACTCTGGTTTGAGTCGGTTTTTTTGTTGTTTTTTTTGCTCATGTCGTGACCTGTTTTCAATAAGGCCACCTCTGAGCCATGAAGCCGAGTCACTCTCTGTTTTCCCAGGGTTTTAGGAAATCCAGCGGAGATTAAATATTACATTGTGCATAAAGTAATAATCTGTTGCAGCAACAGGCTCCAAATTCGGTGAAAACCCCGAAAAGACCTCTGTGTGTGCAACGCAGTGTGGTTCATTCAAGAATGTTTTAAGCTGCCCAAGAGTAATTCCTGTAGGAGCCTGAAGGAACAATGGATCTCTTGTTCACTCCTCTACCAATACGTAAATCTCTTTGTTGCCTCATGGACACCCGGTCCTCAAATCATGAGATTAGACTTTAAAAGACTAAGCATTGTGCAAAGCAACATTTAAAAAGGGAAAAACTTCATTGAAATACATCATTAAAACAACATTTTCTCCGTCTCCATATCCAGCCCCTTTCTCTGTTCAGACAAGATTAAAGTGCCTTTATCAGTGCAGGACAACAGGTAGATGAACGTGTGAATGAGAGGTTGTTTACCTCCACTGATTGCCATTGTGCAACAGCACTGTCTTCCTGTCTCTCTGCGAGATAATGTCACTCAGTGACGTTTGAGCCGAGCACAGCGTGAAAAGGAACCGTGAAAGCTGAGGCAACAGTGTGCTGATAGCCGCCGTCTCCGGCCGTGATAGATTCATGCGGCGTGACGAGGTCAATGCTGCCCACTTCACAGGAAATCAATTGTGGGACCTGTAAACTAAACAGGCGTGGGCCCTTTCCTAGAAACTCTGTGACCTGCTCATCTGTTTCTGTTGTTTTTGTCTGGGTTTGTGTTTGAGGAAGTGCTTAAAGCTGCCCTCAGTGATGCACTTTCATGAGTTTACACGTTAAACTCTGACAGCAGGGAAAAACACATTCTCACCTAAACAAATTCACATCGGTTTAAGTCTACGATATGTTATCTCGCAGTGAAGTGAAGTACGTG
Source organism: Solea senegalensis (assembly GCF_019176455.1). Lineage (NCBI taxonomy): Eukaryota > Metazoa > Chordata > Actinopteri > Pleuronectiformes > Soleidae > Solea > Solea senegalensis. Next base: position 4,806,555 of record NC_058038.1, on the reverse strand, counting down.
CTCTCTCTCTCTCTCTCTCTCTCTCTCACACCAAATCGCATACAGAAAAACTGTGTTTTTAGCTCGACACACACACACACACAACACAAGAGCTGCTACTCTACTGCTGCCTCGTGTGGTTAGTTTGCGTCGCTCAGGTAAATCCAAAACGAAGTCTTTCAAACACCCAGCGTCACAAAATAATACATTTGAAGTTACCGAGGCAACAGCGGATCAACAACCCCCGCGCGCCCTGATGTAAAATCGATGTTTTTCTCCATGGACTGTGGTTCAAGCCGAAAAGTGGTTCGTGAACTTAAATTTTCCAGCTTTCGCACGCCAAGAAAACATTTTAAAGAGATATCTAAAACTTAAGCAGACCTATGGGGGGGGGGAGGGGAGATGCTAACAGCAGGAAGTTAGCCAAACGTTAGCCTTGAGTTAGCCAAACACTGCAGGCAGCAGCTTTGAAACAGACGAGTTGTTTGTCCCTCCACACGTTCGCGTCTTTGCGTTTTTACAGGCAACGGATGGAATTTCTCTGAGTGAGTGAATCTAAACACCTCACATGTTCAATGACAGTTTCCCCACTCCTCTGTGTCTCCCTCCCCAGTTATCGCCACCATGCGGGACCTGAAGAAGAAGGACAAGCTGGTGGACGCGGCGGGAGACGCGTACGGCAAGACGCTGACGCTGATGCCTCTGGACGTGTGCAGCGACGAGTCGGTCAAGCAGTGCATCAGTAACGTTAAAGACCGCCATATTGATATCCTGAGTGAGTGGGACTCACCCGAAACTTGACCTGCGTCCCCCTGTTTGACCACTTACTTGAAACCAGAATTGAATTACGTGGCTTTTGTGGTCTACGTGCCCGACAAAGGCATTGGTCTTTGTGGGGCACGTAGATGCCAAAGATTTCCCCTATCGTCTTACTGCTGTCGCCTAGCAACCGCGCTGCAGCTGGACGTGGTACAAATCACTAACAGCATGTAATGCATCGTGGGGAAATTTAAGCCACTTGTTTCTTTGGGGGATTTTTTTGTACGCCGTTGCAGCCGCATTTAAAGTTAAGTTGGCCGTTATCTCCTTTCAAACATGTTACACTCTGGAGTGCAATGCATCCTGGGATATGTTGGGAGTTTGTTGGCTGCGTTTTTGGCATAGACAGCCAATTTCCCTTTAAATCTAGTCTCCAACAAATTGCTTTTGTCCAATCCCAGAGACATTTTGAGGCAGTGTGGCCTGCAGATTCAGCCTGACTGTAAAACCCGGGACACAAACACGAGTATCGCTCTGTATTTACAGTACATCGCATCGTTCTAGTCTCGATGACCACTCAACGCTACAGTTTTTGGTCGTTCACCCATTCTCACAGTCGTCATGCATCTGTCAAACCCGTCCTCACACTGCCAGCACAGCTGTCAGGAATAATCTGGGGTTAAATGTCTTGCCCAGGGACACAGTGGTATGTACACAAGCACAGCTGGGGATCAAACCCAGGACCCTCCAGTTGGAAGACAACCAGCTGTATCGCTCACCCACAGTAGCACAAATCTCTCGGCCTGAAAATATTACAATACTTAATAAACAAGTGTGAAAGTAAAAGCGTCAGGTACAAGTACAGAGTCGTACTACTGTGCTGGACCCAGGTTTTGAGGATTCGTGTGTGAGCCGAGCTGTGACTCTGCTGCAGCTCCACTGTCCTCCTTGTGGTTTTGCAGTTGACATTGTGAGTAGGCGGGGGGAGGAGAGCCGGGACAGTCTTCAAATTCCAGCAGGCAAAGAGATTCTGCACCAAAACAGAGAATAAGCCCTGCACTTTCATCTGAGCACATTTCTCTTTTGCTTGTTCACTGGGTCTTTGATACGGATTTTCTCCCCCTTCAAAACCTTCCACTCCATTTCTCTTTTTGCTAAATTAAACAGTGCCTAGATTAGTAACACATGAAGGTATTGACAATCATGTCAATATTTGCAGTCTTCTGATTTAAAGGAACGCTGAACTTTTGCTGATCATGACCAGACAGCACGATTACTTTTGAAAAGATGAAAAATTCCCACATCTCTGTCTTTACAAACACTCACTTTGACCAAGCTCCCAAGGACAATCATTTGTCCAGATGCAAATCAATAAACGTGGACGCTTACAAGTTGCCCCTCCCATCTTAAGCTGTGTGCACATTCGGTCCTTGAATTTGAGGGGAACTGGTCCTGGAAAGTCTTTGAATTTGATGGCAACAGACATCAGTGTTGTTGTTTTAGCAGTTCTGTAATGATCATATGGTTTAATTCTTTCTCAATCACTCCTGGAACATGTTCAGACGATACGGAGAAACCTGTTTGACAGTTTGAATAAACAGATTTGACAGGTTGAAGTGGCAAGTATTTAGTATTTATCCACTTTTACACTTGAACAATATCAATATCGACTCTGGTGAATTTAAACTTTTAAACACCAAGTTTATTCAAGACATGGAAAGCTTGCTTTCAGTCGCATCATTCGAACCCACTGATTTTGTCAGGCATAAAAAACAACAAAGCAGGTGGTGCACGGCCCTTTAGCACAGTACTGGACGTTTTCTTCTTCTTCTCCTCTGTGAACTCGTTCCTTTTGTCCCGTCGTCTCGTTCGGTTGTTGTGTTCGAACCTTGAGTCTGGCTCAAGGTGCTGTCTGAAAAGTGTTACGTCACGCCTCTGTGTTGTTGTGTCACGCTGACATCTGGTGGCAGCGTCAAGCAACAGCGCCTGATGTGTCTTCATTTCTGCTGAAAACACTCACACACACACACACACACACATCCCATCATCGTTTGTGTTTGCTCTCGTCAGTCAACAACGCCGGCGTGGGCCTGCTGGGACCCGTGGAGAGCATCAGCATCGAGGAGATGAAGCGAGTGTTCGAGACCAACTTCTTTGGCGTCGTCCGCATGATCAAGGAGGTGATGCCCGACATGAAGAAGAGGCGTTCGGGACACATCGTCGTCATGAGCAGCGTCATGGGCCTGCAAGGTATGATACATGTGGACATAATAACTCAAAATTTAAATGGAAATAGCCTATTTTAATAATATAGGGTGCTACAGGGATGATAGGAATGTTATATTATACACAGATTTGCACTTGGGTCACAATAGTATGTCAAAATAGTATGGAAATGTCACTCAAACCTCGTTGTGAATCGTTCAGCGTGTAATAGTAGGTGGAACAAAAGTATTGACACAGTATCGTTGCCGCGAGACGTGGTTATCAACACTCTGGATTCTAACATCGATCGTTTCATTGGAAAAATACAGCGTTTAAAGCGACTTCCCGGCCAATTTCACTCACCAGACTCTTGAAAATTAAACAGACAGAAGAATTTGATCCCCGCTTTCTTGTCTTTAGCATTATTGTTATTTATTTTACATTATTTAATTACACAAATATTCCAATCTTTCCTCACGTGATTGTCTTCCAATATCTATTAATCCGTGAATCTGTTTATTCTGAGAATAAAAAATAAATAAAGCATATAAAGCAGCAGCCACCTGTCAGAATACAGATGGAATACATGTATTTATTTACTTTACAATAGCTGACATTTCCAGTGATGTTGACGTATTTAGCGTTTGCTCAGATTACAAACAGCTGCAGGTCATTTTCCAGTGTTTGTTTTAACTCGTGTTAAAGTGCCAGATGGGTGGGGATTACCAGGACAAGCTCGTGCGCTAATCTGATTCTCATATTCTGTCCCGACACATGTTCATTGCGTGTAAATGTCCTTTGTCTCGTCAGGAGTGGTGTTCAACGATGTTTACACCGCCTCCAAGTTTGCCATGGAGGGATTCTGCGAGAGCATGGCCGTGCAGCTGATGAAGTTCAATATCCGGTAGATTAGCCTCTCCGCCCCTCCGTCTCCCTCCGTCTCCCTCCGT